>NC_143560.1:93608586-93763369 GCF_054136105.1 Typopeltis vanoorti | reverse complement strand
CCTTAATGATCATTCACATCAATATCTCATAGTTCTTTAAATTTCAAATACAATAAAAATTGCAGCAATACCTCTTCACAAGGAAACTCTTATAAATATACACTTTAGCTAATTTTCGCAATAGTTACTGTTAGTATAAGGAAATTCTAGGATGAAACTCACACATTTCTCTGCAAAGGAATATTAATGGTTGGAATAATCTTACCGATAATCTTCTTTCTTCATGAACTTACACACAAACTTTTTTTTATAACTGTAAACTCTTTGAGCAGTATACGGCACTCATTTAAATAAATCGTCTAAGCAATAACTGAATTAATCATCGGTCTCAATGCACATAAACAAACGTTCTTGCATGAAATACTACTGATCAATCACTTATGAATTAAGGCAATACACAATAATTCCTTAACTTGAGGTTTTATATGCACAGCTGTTCATTCTTCCTGCATTCATTTAATTCTTTAGGCAATATATTTCTAAGCACAGTTAACGGTAAACTTCAATTTTACAGCCTCTACTATTCCCTAGTTACTCGATGCTTTATTTCAAGATTCTGTGTGTCCTTGACAGGTCGGCCCTGAAATTATATCTCAATTCAAGTATCGCTAGTCTAATTAATAGTCTCTCAGCTGTTTTCCGTAGCTATAATTGTTATTCTACAACTTATTAGCTAACTGCTTCTCGACTAGTAGACTTTATTAGCTGCTTGAGTGACTTGCCGACTCGCTATTATTGCACTGTGATTCCCCAATGCTCCGATTCCAACCTAATGCCAGTCCTCTCCTTTTTCGCTCTCTTAATCTATCTAATCTCTCTCTATTATTCAGCGTTCTTCCCTTTTTATATTCATTCTTCCCGCCTAAATTATTCTCGTGATTTCTTTCTAAAAACTCTTTTCAATATACCTTCTCCTCACGTGGTGTTCCAAAACGTGCAAGCTATCTAACATATGTTTCCATGACAACAAAACAAAACATAATAAAATTGAGCTATTACATAACGTTAAATTTCTACAAATAGGAATAAATAGAGAATATTTACATTTTAATTAATGCGCAGTTAAAATATCAAATAAAAATTCTTATAATATTAACATAGTAATAAATAAAATAGCTTAATAATATTTAATACAGTCTTTTCATTATTAATTCATATATCTTTGATTAAATAATTAAATATTAGACAAAATTAAAGGTAGTTATATGAATATTAAATTGTAAAATAAGTTGTTTATATTAAATAATATTTACAAGTCTAGCCTTTGTGATGGAAGATCTTGTTGGATTCTGAACCAAATAATAATTACTCTAATCTCTATATATTCAGAATCCAACAGTAGTAACATCTGACCTCCATTAAGTCAGAGACTCATCGTGGAAGGTACACACTATTGCACCCAATGCTCATCTAACTGGGCCTTAAACTGATTCACTGTGTCTGCATTCACAACACACTCAGGCAATGCATTCCACTCACCAACCATAATCCATGCAAAGAACCTGATCCTCACTCCTCTGTTCATACCCTCTTTATGCAGTTTCCAGCGATGGCCTCTTCTTCAACTCCCCCCCCCCCATTCTATGAAAAATCTCTTCCATGTCAACCTGATAACAGCCCTTGACTAGCTTATATGTCTCAATCATATACCTTCCCTCTCTTCTTATTCAAGGCGTTGCAACTTACATTCTCTCAATCTCTCCTTGTACTCCACATTCCAAAGCCCACTGAACCCCTTTTTGAATCTTTTCTGGATCCTTTCCAACATATTTTCGTAACTATGAAAAGCGACCAAATCTGTGCACAATAATCCATGTGAGGCCTGATCAAGGCCTTATACAAAGGCATCATGTCTTATGTTTTAAGCTTTTCACGAACCCATTGAGTTTCTTTAGCTGTGGACTTCACAACCGCGACTGTCTCGAATATAGGGTGGTTGGCCCTATGCCTCCCTGTGTGTGTGTGTCCTATGTTTGTAGATACGTGTATTCACAGGGCTGGTATGTCTTCTGGGAGATGAAAAACCCAAGTGTCCAGGTGAAAAAAAATCCTACCTCTGTATGAGACCAGCTAACTCATCTTTAGTCGAAAGAGACCAGATAAAGGTTTCCTCATGTCTTGGACGGGAATTAAACCTAGGTCTTTCCGACCAAAGGGTTCAATTCCCTTTATCTTCTTCTTCTATACCGACTGATCTATGGAGGCTCACAAGGGCATCATAATGTCTCTATTTCTGCATGTCAGGGTCCTTTGCATAATTATCTGATGTGACGTCTTCACAACTTGTGTAATGTGGCTCCTGAATTTCATTTCCTTGTCCACCATCACTTCTAGATCTTTCATTTTCTCTACTTCCTTTAAAGTTTCCCCACCAAGTGTATACTTTGCATCCCATTGTTGCATCCAAATCTCAAAACCTTGTGCTTTGCAATGTTGAACTGATAGTTCCACTAACTTGGCCATTCATTCAATCAAGTCCTCCTGTAAGGCCATAACATCTGCTTGACTCTGCATTGTGCCCCACAATTTTGCGTCAACTTCTGAAAACAGCTGCATATCACTAGTTAAGCCCATCCCAATATCATTAACATACAAATTGAACAACAGTGGTCCCAAAACTGACCCCTGCAGTACACCACTAGTGACCTTCCAGTTTTGGGATACTGCATCCCCATATAGAACTTTCTGATCCAACTCAGAAGTCTGTTATCTTGTTCCATCTGTTTCAATTTATTTACCAGCTTGTCGTGTGGCAGGTACACCACTGTATTATGCATCTCTCCTGTCCAAGGTATTTGTCACCTTGTTATAGTACATAAGTAAGTTAGTAAAACATAATCTCCCTCTAACAAACCCATGCAGATAACCACCGAGAATACTGCTGTTGTCAACCCATTTCTCTATCCTATTTCTCACCAATCTCTCCAGTACCTTCATCACAACTCCAGATATACAGATTGACCTGTAATTTGAAGCTACATCCTTATCACCATCTTTATGCAGTACAATAATTTTACCCTCCTTCCACTTCCTTGGAACCTGTGCTGTTTTAAGACTTATTAAACAGGCATGTTTGCTACTGCCAATTCCCTGGAACATTCCCTTAAGATGCATGGTGATATGTCATCAAATCCTATCACCTTATTGACATCAAGGTTATTTATTTCCTCAAATAACTCCTGCTCACTCACAATTAAGCTATCCTCTCCTATGTCCTTTACACTTAAGTTCCTCATGATTGCACCCTGATCAGGATGATACACCTTATAAATTGTAATAATAAATTTAGTTTAATCCTTTACCCAAGTGTAGGCAAACAAAGTTTGCACCTGAAGTATCTTCAGGACTGAGGCAACATCTTTCTCTAAATCCAGAGTAAATTAAAAATAAGGTGTAAATAAATTAATAAGTACACCTTTTGGCAACTCGTGTAAGTAAACATGACCTCTCCATTGCTTCTGCCTTAGTATCACCACTTCTGGGTCTGGCTCCCACTGACGAGAACTCAATAAAGGTCGAAACCGGTCTGGGTAGTGGCCCTTCCCTTAATTCATAGCATTATACATATCCACAAGGAGATGTGCTTTGCATTATGGGAGATACTGAGACAAGGAGTGATGAGAGCTTGGTTCACCTTTACTACGAGTTGCCTCAGTTCTGAAGATACTTCAGGCACAAACTTTGTTTGCTTACACTTGGATAAAAAATTAAAAATAAATTTATTATAGTCTAACCAAGTAGGAAAATAAACTTCCAACACCTTATAAATTGATCACTGAATACCTCAACAATGTCTTCTGCAGCAGTTACCATTCTAGCATTTTCATCCATTAACATCATCTTACCATGATCATTCTTCCTTCTACTTGCCACATATTTAAAAAAACTGTCTAGGGTTTTTATTTGCCTGATTTGCTAATTTCTGCTCATAGTGCACTTGTTTTCCTTACTGAGTTACTCTCCTGGCTTGTTATTTACACTTTTCATGTAACTGATTATTGCCACTATTCATCTGATACTGCCTCCAAAATACCTTCTTGCTGAAGCTCCTCATTCATTTTACACCTACTTTATTCATCATTTTGGCCTTTGAAATACATTGATGCTTTTATTGTCAACTTCATTCCATGCTATATCTCCAAGCCATCTCTTAAGCTTGTCATAATTACCAGTCTTATAATTCCACATATATCCTTTCCTCACAAAAGTCTGGATATGACTAGCCACAACCCACTCTCACCAACTGGAGGAAAGTCTGAAACCTCACTCACAATTACATCCTCTGATGAAACGATCAGATCTAAAATTCTTAATCCTCGCATGCCCTTCTTCGTGTGCTGTCTGAGATAGTTATCTCTCAAGAACTCGAGAAATTCATTTTCCTTATTTCCAGATGCTGTCTCATCATTCCAATCTATACCGCCATAATTAAAATCACCCATAATAATTACCCTTCCTTTGTTCACTAATCCAAATTGTTAATGCATTTCTTCATCCTCCTCCTCCACATTCCCTGGCCTATAGCAACATCCAGCTAAACAGCTGTTTCGAGCTGGTTGGTTCTCAGAGATCAGGCAGAAACCTTCAGAGAGCAAAAACTCTCATTCAGTACTAAGGAACCTGAATAAGCAGATGGGCAAGCAATTTAGTTGTGCTTGTACGAACAAACGATGGTTGAACATTGTGAGGATGGATAACAGTATAGTTGGAAAGGTAATCAGTTTGTTGCCAAAGTGTGATAGTGATGAGTTGTGGTGCAGATCAGTGATCATAAATAGTATGTGACAGCTGTGTGAGGAGAAGGGAGTGGAGCTTGTAAATGTGTGGGATGCATTTGATGGAAGGGGAAATTCTACAAAAGTGATGGATTGCACTTAAATGGATTAGGTGTGAGTCAGTTAGTGACCATTGCTACAGGGAGGAGCAATCAGTGATATGAGCCAGAGAGCAGCAGAAAAAGGAGGCAAAGTGAAAGACCAATAGAGAAACTGCTGAGACCATAGTAGTAGTGTGAGAGATAACAAGAATGTAAGATGGACAAAGAAATGGGGGGGGGGAAGTCAGGGTGGACAGGGAGACACAGCATAAGGAGAGTGGATGTTGCAAGTAGTAGTAGTAGTAAATGTGTGTATGAGGATGGTCAGCATAGGAATGTTGTGTTCTGGAATGTAAGAGGTGTAGTTCAGTCTGAGGAGATAAATATGGTAAGTGGTGATAAAAACATTTGAGAGTGGTTAGGTGTGGGAAAATCACTTCATAAGTACGAGAGGTTACAAATTTAAAAGGGAATTGCTGTATTTATAAATGCCAGCAGCATTTACAAATAAGTGAGGTGAATGGTTTCACTATTTGAGTTTATTCATCCCAAAATTGTTGGAATAAGTGAAACATGGTTGGATAAGGATGATATCCTGATAGGAATTGAAAGGGTATGATATTTTTCGTGAGGACATGAGTTTTGCACTTGGTCAAGTTTCAAAGGAGTGGAAGGAAGGTAAGATTGTGCTACTTCATAAGGGAGGTGATAGAACTCAAGCATCGAATTATAGGCCTATCTATGTGTCAGTTGTTATGGTGAGAGTTGCTGGTGAGAACCAGGATCCAGAATTAGGTTGACAACAATGGTATTATCTTTCATGGACAGCATGGATTTGCTAAATAGAGGTGATGTATTAGTAATCAACTTATTACAATAAGGTGACAGCTTCGTTGGACAAAGGAGATGGATACACAGTAGTATACTTAGATTTTACAAAGACTTTTGATAGATTACTGCATAATAACTTTATAGTCAAACTAGAGCAGATGAGGTTGGATATTAGACTAGTGCATTGGATCGGAGATTGGCTGTCTGTTAGGTATCAGCAAGTTGTGTATGGGGGAGCAGTATCCTGGAAGAAGAAAGTCACTAGTGGTGTGCCTCAGGGGTCTGTTTTAGGGCCATTGCTGTTTGTATGTTAATGATATTGGGGAAGATTTGGATGGAGATCATGATGGGACTGATGATGCAAAGTTGGGAACCTATGAGGAATAGAACAGATGTTGTGGCCTTACAAGAAGACGTGAATAGATTGAGTGAATGGGAACAGGAGTGGGAATGCCAGTTCAGTGTTGCAAAATCTAAGGTTTTAAAATTTGGGAAACAAAGATGAGATGCAGACTTTATGGTTGGTGGGGATATATTGTTGGTGATAATGGATAAGGATCTGAAAATGAGGACACATTGCCAAAATTGCGAGGACAACGCAACGAATTCTGGGAGTGATGTGGAGGACACTGACTTGTAGAAGTAAGGAGATTCTTGTTCCATTGTATAAGGTCTGATTAGGCTACATATGGATTGCTGTGCACAGATTTGAACACCCAGCTTTCAAAAGGATGAAGATATGTTGAAAGGGTCAAGAGGCAACTGACTAAGGTAGTTTCTGATCTCTGGAATGTTGAATATGAGGAAAAGTTAAGAAAGTGCAATTTACAGAGTCTGGTGGATAGCAAGAAGAGGGATGATATGATTGAAACATAGAAGTTGGTAAGGGGTTGTTATAGGATTAATGTTGAAGTGGTTTTTCGTAAAATTGTGGCAGATTGGGAGAGAACAAGAGGTCATCCCTGGAAGCTGTATAAGAAGGGTATGAGCAAGGGAGTGAGAAGCAGGTACTTTGCATGCAGTTTTGTGAATGATTGGAATGCATTTCCTGAGAGTGTGGTGTCTGAAGAGAATTTGAATGTGTTTAAGGCACATTATGATGAGCTGTGTGTATAAGGGACCTCTTAGATGAGTCTTTGACTCCATTGGATAATAATAAGAAGGGAAGAGTAGTGCTGTTAATAATAGTAGGTGAATTATTTCCGCATAAAGTGAATATGCAAGAGGAAAATAGTGGCAGTGGTTTTGAGTCAGCATGGTGCGAGATGGTGGTTGACATGAAGAGATATAGGCTAGTGAATGTGGAGGGTGGTGATGAAGAAATGTATAAGCAATTTATTTAACAGCATATTGCGTGACAGTATCAAAAGTGAACAAAGGAAGAGTGATCATTATGGATGATTTTAATTATGGTAATATAGATTGGAATGATCAAACAGTATTTGAATATAAGGAAAATTAATTTCTTGAGTTCTTGCAAGACAACTCCTCTTAGGCAGTATTGGGAGGGCACATGAGGATTTCAGAGTCTTAGAGACCTGATCATTTCATTAGAGGATGTGATTGTGAGTGGGATGTTGCGTTTCATCTCCTGTTGTCATGAGAGTAACCATTAGGTGATCACCTGGGTGGCAGGTGATCAAAAGCTTATGAAAAAGTTGCAGCTATAACATGGAATGAGGTGTTAAGTGTGGGGATGATAAATGATGTGTGAGAACTAACCAAAAGATAATTAACAACATTGAGATGCGAATGTATTGTGAAGGTCAAAAGAATGAATAAAGTAGGTGTCAAAAGATGACATTTACTTTATAATAGTAGAATCAATTGCATGAGGAGTATAAAGAGTAGGCCAGGAAAGTGATTCATTTGGTAAAAACAGCAAAATTACACTAGGAGCAAAATTAGAAAATCAGACCAAGAAAAACCCAACAGAATTTTTCAGATACTATATGTGACAAGTAGAAGGAAGAATGATTATGGTATACTGATGTTAATGGGTGAAAATGGGGAATAATAACGCTGTTGAGCTATTCAGTGAATCAGTGGTGCACCTAGGGAGGGCCTCCCCCCCCCAAAAAAAAAGAAAAAGGAAAGAAAACATTGGAAATTAAAAAAAAAAATCTTTTCCTAACTAAAATTCATTTTTTTAAAATTTATGTTGTGTCTTCTATTTCTATACTACTTATGAATTAGCGGCCACATAAGGTGGGAATACCCAATAGCTCTCGGGAATCCCGGCCGCTGTGAATGCAAGGCGAACGAAGTAGTGCTCTTGCCGACCGAGTGCTACTTCGTTTTCCCGAGCCAGGCCAGAGGAGATCACGGGTATCATGTATTGGTGATCACTGCAGATGCTCAGTCATAGGTCATATGCAATGTAGTGTGCATTTTCAGATCGTCTACTCAACTCAACTGGGCCCCTCACCCAGAAGATTAAATCTTGAGTGCTCCTCTCCCACCCCCAAGCCAGGCCAGAGGAGATCGCGGGTATCATGTATTGGTGATCACTGCAGATGCTCAGTCATAGGTCGTATGCAATGTAGTGTGCATTCTCAGATCGTCTACTCAACTCAACTGGGCCCCTCACCCAGAAGATTAAATCTTGAGTGCTCGGCGCCCTCCAAGATTAAATCCTGAGTGTGCTACTGCAGTGAATGGTTTATAAGGGTGGGTGTTTCATCCTCATCAAAATAAAATCATGAGAAGCACATATATACAGGAAACAGGAGAGGACAGCTTAATTATAAGCAGGAGGTACATGAGGAAATAAATAAGCTTAATATCAATAAGGCAGTAGGATTTGATGACATATCACCACTTGTTTTAGAAAACGTTCTAGAGAGTTGGCAGTAGCTTGTTGAGTCTAGCACATGTCCCAAGGGAGTGGGAAAAAGGTAAAATTGTTCCATTGCATACAGGTGGTGATAAGACTGTGTCTACAAATTATAGGCTATTCTGTATATCTGGAGTTGTGGTTCAAGTATTGGAGAGATCAGTGAGAACTAGGATACAGAAATAGGTTGATAATAGCAGTATTCTTTGCAATTGTCAGAATGGGTTTGTTAAAGGGAGATTATGTTTTACCCACTTACGTATCATACTATAACAAGATTATAAATGTATTGGACAATGGATATGCAGTGCTATACTGTCAAAAGCTTTTGGCAAAAGCTTTTGATAGACTGTCACATGACAGGCTGTTAAATAAATTGAAACGGATGGGATTGGATAACATATTGTTCAGTTGGATTGGTGACTGGCTGTCAGAAAGTTGTATATGGGGATGCAGTATCCCAAAAGAAGAAAGTCACTAGTGCCCTGTCTCAGGGATTTTGGGGAAATTGTTGTTCATATTAACGATCTGGAGATAGGTTTGCAATTGCTTGCAGATGATGCAAAAATTGGGGAGAACAATGTGAAGTCAAACAAATGTTATGGCTTCAAAGTAGGACTTGAATAGATTGTGTGAATGGACAGGTAAGTATAACTGTCAGTTCATTGTTGCAAAGTTTAAGGTTCTGAGATTTGGTAAGCAACAATGGGATGCAAAGTATACACTTGGTGGGGAATTTTTGAAGGAGGTAGAGAGTGAGAATCTGGGAGTGGTGGTGGAAGAGGACCTAAAGTTCAGGGGGCCATGTTGCACAAGTTATGAAGTCATCAGATAATGGCAATGATGCGGAAGACCTTGGGGTGCAGAAATACAAGGGTTGTTTGAAAAGTTTGATAAAAAATAAGATAAACACATTTTTTTGGATAAAATCACCTTTATTTCTTAACATAGTCTCCATCGAGGTCTACACATTTGGTCCAGTGAGTTTCCAATTTTTTCATCATATCTAAAAATTAGGATTTGTCAAATTGTGCAAAATACTCATTGTCAGCCTTAATGACATCCTCGATCAAAGAAAATTTTTTCCCACTGATTAAGAAATAAATCACCTTTATTTCTTAACATAGTCTCCATCGAGGTCTACACATTTGGTCCAGTGAGTTTCCAATTTTTTCATCCCATCTAAAAAGTAGGATTTATCAAATTGTGCAAAATAGTCATTGACAACCTTAATGACATCCTCGATCAAAGAAAATTTTTTCCCACCGAGCCAAATTTTTAAATTTGAGAACAAGAAGTCAACTCAAGAAGTCCGGAGAATATGGTGGATGTGGAACCAATTCGAACCTTAATTCATGCAAATTTGTCATTGCGACAGCTGATGTGTGGAACGGTGCATTGTCTCGATGAAAGAGCACTTTTTTTGTGCTCCAATCTTGGCCGTTTTTTCTTCAGTTCTTCTTTTAAACAGTCCAACAATGATGCACAATAAAGTCCTGTTATTGTCTTACCCTTTTCCAAATAGTCTATCATAATAATTCCTTGGGAATCCCAACAAACAGTGGCCATCACCTTCCCAGCTAACAAAACGGTCATTGCTTTTTTCGTTGCTCTTTCACCAGGCATTGTCCACTGTTTAGACTGCTGCTTGGACTCAGGTGTGTAGTGAGGATCCAAGTTTCGTCTAGTCATGAATCGACACAAAAAATCCTGCAAATTGCAATTAAACATTGCCAAACACTGTGTTGAAATGTCTTTTTGCATGCATTTTTGATTGACAGTCAGCAATCGCGGCATCCATCGCGCACACAGCTTTTTCACGTGCAATTTTTCATGCAGGATATTATACACCCATTCAGTTAAGATGCCTACAATCTCAGCAATCTCACGCACTTTCACTTGGCTGTCTTCCATAACAATACCATGGATTTTGTAAACCATTTCCTTCATAGTGACCTCAGTTAGGCGTCCAGAGTGCACTTTATCTTTGATGGACTCACAACCATGTTTAAACTGATTTATCCAAAAATAAATAGTCTTTAATGCTGGTGCAGAGTCCCTATGAAATGCATCTAATTTAGCTTTGATCTGCGTGATTCACTTCTTTAAATAAAAATGTTTTATTGCTGCACGAAACTCATTTTTCTCCATTTTTATGAAAAATGCAAACATGGTCATTTTAAATGTTTGCCAAACAAGAACTGTGCATTGAATGTGGCTAAAATTTTGTCAGGGGTCATGAAAAAGATGATACATGCCGACACCGGTATGAATGAATGAATTGTGTCGCTGTCTATCGGAAATTTACCAAACTTTTCAAACAACCATTGTAGAGGTTATGAGGGTGTGCTGAAAAGTTGCAATAATCGCAATGAAGGAATTGAGATAGAACCATTTAACTTGCACATTATTCTGCATATTCCCCACAAAGTGTTAAACACTTGTTACAATGCTGCTGCATCATTTGCATGAGAAAAAAGTCTTTCCCTTATTTCACAAACCACTCCTCAGCTGCAGATATGACTTCATCATCTATGATAAATTTTATTCCCTTCAAGTGTTTCTTTAAATTTGGGAATAGGAAATAGTCAGATGGGGCCAGGTCTGGCACATAGGGTGGGTGAGGCAAACATTGAAAGCCCAAGTTGTATTGTTTGGGTCTCATGAGCAGTATGAGCAGGTGCATTGGCCCACAAAAGCAACATGCCTTTGCTCAGTTTCCCGCTGCATTTTTCCTTCAGCACCTTTTTCAATTCCTTCAGAGCTGTTGAATAAACTTAACAGTTTCGCCTTTTGAAGTATATACAATGGCAAGAACCTTCACTGCTGACTTCTGGGTTTGGAACTTCTTTGACCATGGAAAACCTTTGTGTTTCCACTCGACTGACTGTTGTTTGTTCTCTGGGTTATAGTGATGAAACCATGTTCATCAACAGTCAAAATATGAGCAAAAAATTTGCACCTGATTTCTCAGAATGATCCAAAATCCTTCGAGATGACAGCATATATTCTCTCTTTTGGTTGGTATTCAAACATTTGGGGACCCACTTTGCTGAGAGCTTCTGCATGTCCAGATATTGGTGGATGATGACTTTAACTCATTCCCTGGATAACTCCACAGTCTGGAATGTTTTTGTTTGGTATTTGACTATCCTCAAGGATCATGGCATGCACTTCATCAATGTTTTCAGGTGTGATTATTGTGGATGGTCTTCCTGACCTAGTGGCATCTGTTGTCTCAGGATTCCCAGTTTCAACCTTGGCCACCTGTATGGCATGTTGGATATGCTGGGGCACAGTCCCCTAAATTCTCACACAAAGTTTGGTGATTCTCAGTTGCGGACTTTTCTTGCACACGAAGTTCATTTGATGACGAAGTTTCACTTGATGATGGCCCGCACCTCTTGTGTCTTCGAATATCTTCGAAACCTCTGGCATGTCTTCTTATATATCCTAAAAGAAAAAGAACAACTTATTAAAATTAGATGAAACATGGGGGTTAAAGTTTTTAAGATATGTTCTTTCTTCTGGTTATATTAGTTGCTTTAATAATTATTTTTGTTCTAGGTGTTTATCAGAACTTTTCATCTCTCCATCGTATTATTCTATTGTATAAGGCTTCTCGATCAGACCTTATATGGATATATTTGGTCACTTTGTTTTCATGGTGATGAGTATATATTAGAAAGGGTCCAGAGAAGATTCATATAATATCAGAAGATAAATGGTCTTTGAAATATGGGATATGAAGACAGATTGTGGGAATGTAATTTGCAAAGCCTTGTGAATAGCAGGAGGTTTTTCAGTATCACTTGGTATCTCTCCTGGGTCCGGCTTCCAGGAGTGATACCAAGGTTGAAGTAATGCAGCAGAAGTCATATTTCCATATTCAAATCACCCAAAGGTGTCACACCTTATTACTAAAATACTCTGGGTTAAAGAAAGATGTTGAAAGTTTTTTCACTTGGTTATATTATAAATTAAATCATATCTCCACATCAGAGTGGATATATGATTGAGACATACAAGTTGGTCAGAGGTTGTTTCCAAGTTAACATGGAAGAAATTTTTCATAGAATGGGAGAAGGGGAGGTAGAAATAGAAGCCCTCCTTGGAAACTGTATGAGGGGGGGGTGATTAAAAGTGTGGTGTAGGTTCTTTGCATGGAGAGTGGCTGGTCAGTGGAATGCATTGCCTGAGTGTATTATGAATGCAGATACATTGAATCAGCTTAAGGCATGGCTGAATGAACTTTGTGTGTGTGTGATAATTTATACCTCCTGTGATTCATCTCTGGTTCCATGGAGGTGAGATGTTAATAATATATGGAGTGAGAGTGGAGTGAGGAGTAGATTTTTTTTTTTTTTTTTTACATGGTAGAGTGGCATTATTATATTGATATCTCCATAGAGCCATAAGACTCATCATTGGAGACCCATACTAACCTTTATACACATATCTATCATGCCATTCCTTAAACTCATTCATTGTCAGGTGCACTCACAACAACTCCATGCAATTCATTCACTAGTTCACCACTCTCCAAGCAAAAATATCTAGTCCACACATTCTTAACTAAAATCCTATCCGTCTTCCATGGGTGACCCCCTAGTTCTCTGTTTGTCATATATTGAAAAATTTCTTTTGTGTCAATTTCATAAAGCCCCTTTAGTAACTTTTAAGTTTCTATCATATCTTGTCTTTTCTGCCTGTCAACTAAACTTTGTAACTCACACACACCTTCAGTCTATCCTGATAAGGAGCATTTCATAGACCTGTCACTAGCTTGCTCATCTCTGGATCAGTGCATTGCTAGAATGTACTTTGCTAGAATGTTACGAATGCAGAGTGGAATGGTTTGAGTTTGAAATTTAAACTGATGTTACTAGGACCAGATGGTTGAGAAGTTATTGTCATTTAATGTGGATTTCTTTAAAGTATTGAAAAAAAAAAAAAAGATACTTAAGTGACAAAGGAAAATATGCTTAAAAGAAGAATTAAATTCAAGGATGCAAAGACATAGGTTGTTGGTTAAACAAATGAAAGGCAGAGCAATATGATATCTGTTATTAAAGATGGTGATGTTAAGTTGATGTAGATGTCTGCCTCTCAAATCTGTTACATGATGATTTTATTAACTAAAGTAAATGAACTACAATACTGAAAAATAAAATTTTGAAAATTACCAACAAAAAGATGAAATTTATGAAATAAGAAGATATTAGAAGGAACTTTATGCTATGAATATTCAAGCTGTGGCGCACTCAGGATTTAATCTTGGAGGGGGACCACATACTCAGGATTTAATCTTGTGGGGGAGAGCACTCATGATTTAATTTGGGGGGGGGGGCGAGTGGAGTAGATGATTTGCGAATACACACTACGCATTGCATACGACCTATGACTGAGCAGTGATCGTCAATACATGATACCCATGATCTTCTCTGGCCCGGCTTGAGCAAACGAACAAGTAGCACCTAAGCACTACTTCATTCGTCTTGCGCATTCACAGCAGACAGGATTCCCGAGCGTTATAGGGTATTCCCACCTTATGTGACCTCTAATTCATAAGTAGCATTGAAATAGAAGACACGACTGAACATAAATTAAAAAAAAAAAAAAATAATAATTAAGAAAAGATTTTTGGAAATTTTTCTAGTGTTTTTTCCTTTTTCTTTTCTGGGTGTGCCAATGTATTCAAGAATGTGCAAGCAGATTAATATAAGGTGGTATGATCATTATACAAGTCTTTCATAGCAAAGTTGAGAAAAGATCCAGAGAAAGTTGTTGGTAGATAGGGAGATGAAGTTCAGAGGACACATTGCTAAGGTGTCCAAGATTGCACATAGGATTACTTGGTTGTTGAGGAACACACTGACATCCAGAGATAAAGAGGTTATTATTCCCCTTTATAAAGCATTGATACTTCCACATTTGGATTACTGTGCTCGGGTCTGGTCACCTGGATTCCTTGGAGATGAGGAGGCTTTGGAGAGGGTTCAGAGAGGAGTGACCAAGTTGGTGAGTGATGTAAAAAATGCTCCCTACATTGATAGATTGAGAGCTTGTGGATTTCAGAGGTTGTTGATAGGCAGAGAAGAGGGGATATGATAGAAACATTTAAATTACTGAAAGATTTTTATAGGATTGATGCAGCGGAAATGTTTCAGCTGTGTGATAGTGATGGAAGAACAAGAGGTCATCCCTGGAAATTAAAGAAGAGTGTGGTTAACAAGGGTGTCAGAACAAGGATTTTTGCCTGGAGGGTGGTGAATGAGTGAAATTCATTGTCTGGCTCTTCGTCTGTAAATGAATTCAAGAAGAGATATGACGGATATTGTTTTGCTATTTGGGTCTCCCGCGATAACTACTCACTCCATGGAGATACCTGTAATAATAGTAATAAAGATTGATTTAGACAGATTTGAGGCATTACATTAAAAGGCATTGCTTTTTGAAGATAGAAAAGCAAGGGTTGGTGGCAGAAAATAAAACCTAATATATAATCTAAGTAACAAGAATCTCTTTAGGTTAGGTCTCTTCTTTATGTAGAACTATTTGGACCTGCCTTGGATGGGAGGGGAGGGTGGAGAAGAGTAGGGTTTCAAGGTGTTAGCTCTGGCATATTCACTCATTTTAATTACATATAATTTATTGAGTTACATGTAATTGCATAAGTTTGTGTGTTGTTTATATTCAAATTTTATACTTTATAGGAAGAAGCATTATCTTTTAGATGTCTTGAAGAACATGCATATGATAAAACACGATGTGAAGTATATTTTTTAAATTATCGTAACTGCAAGAAATTTTGGGTGAGTTTGCTTATAGGATATGATAAATTTTATGTAAATAAATTATTAATACACTCCTAGTGACCAGTTTATTGGCTGCATTCTGATCATCCATGAAATCCACTGCTTCATCAGAGACAATATATTCATTCCAGGGATCATGGCTTATATATATATCAGGCTCCACATATGAAAGGTTGCAAAACCTAGAGCACATCATTGCTGTGCAGGTGGATAAGAGGATAAGCAAAAATAGCTTATTGACATGTTTCTTAAACAGCTGAAAGTTATGGTCATTAGAGAAGAGATGGGAGAGCAATGGAGGCTGTTTCACACTACAGCGGTAGATGGAGTTCAAGAAGTGAAGTCAGTTTGGTAAATTAGTTTGAAGCTGAACAGTAAATGGATGATGTTAACTTCACTTTCTTCCAGAATTACAATTTTGGAGGAAAGTGAAGTTATGAAGTGGCCATTTCATTAGAACATTATCGTATAACGCAAGTAAGTACATGCAGAGCCACAGTGTACATATAAGTCAGCATAGCGTGTTTATGCACAACATTGTTTAGGGCATATTGCAAGAAATTTTGCAGTATGCAAAATTTCTCACAGTATGTCAGTAAAATCTGTCTAAGAACAGAAAATATCTGTTCTCAGACCATTGCTATAGACTGCTGGTATGAGTGGCTGATAGAATATTCCATTCTTATTATATTCCACCAGTAGTCTTTTTTGCAGAAAATTGGTAATGCAATACAGTGATAGTCTCTAAAGCAACATATTGGAATGTACAATGTACCACAGCCTGTTGCAGATGAGCTATATGAATTCTGACCTCAGCAAGTCACATTTCCTTCTGGACAGCTGGAATGAAAGGGACAGTGTGTATGTTGATAGCATCAAGCATCAGTGAATCTGTTATTGTTCACAAGCATTTAGAAATTATTCCAGAATATGCCAAGGGTATCTTTCTCATGCATTTGAGATCCTTGCCTTGGTCATGCAAGGATCTCAAACCATTTGAGTATAATTAGGATAGAGTGAAACAAGCTATTTGTAACAGGGATTTGCTGCAGTTTGAGGCAAATGCAAGATGTGTTCAAGTTTATGGATGAATAAAGAGACTAAGCATGCGATACAGAGAAAAAGAGCATTGTGGAGGCATCATAAGAGAAGTGGAAATAACCGATTCCATGAGGACTACAAAGACCAGGCAAAGCGGGTGACTTGGTTGGTGAGGGTAGCTAAAGAGAGGTATGAACAGCAGTTAGCTAATGAAGCCAAAAAGAATCCTAAGGAGTTCTTTCAATATATAGCCAGCAAAAGAAAGAATGATTATGGAAGGATGACATTGATTGGAGAAAATGGTATAAAGACAGCTGTTGCAGAAGGTGTGGTGGAGATACTTAATGAGTAGTTCATAAAGGTCTTTCATTCTTGTGAATGTGACTTCATGGAGAGATTGAGAGCAGTTGATATGATAGGGAAGAGAGATTGACTGTAAGTGAGCAAGGGGTGTATGGGGAGTTGAGCAAACTAGATGTAAATAAGGCTGTGGGACTTGATAATATATTGCCACGTATTCTGAAGGAATGTGACAAGGAGTTGACGCCGACCTTGACATATTTTTTAAATACGAGTCTTGCACTGGGTCAAGTTCCTAAGGAGTGTAAGGAGGACAAGATTGTGCCACTTCATAAAGGAGGTGATAGAACTCAAGAATCAAACTATAGGCCTATTTGTGTGTCAGGTGTTGTAGTTAAGTTGTTGGAGAAGCTTGTGAGAACTAGGATTCAGAATTGGGTTGACAACAATGGTATTATCTTTCATGGACAGCATGGATTTACTAAAGGGAGGTCATGTTTTAGTAATCTACTTACTTATTACAATAAGATGACTGCTTGATGGACAGAGGAGAAGGATACACAGTAATATACTTAGATTTTGCAAAGGCTTTTGATAGATTACTGCATGATAAGTTGATAGTCAAACTGGAGTGGATGGAGTTGGATATTTGATTGGTGCATTGGATTGGAGACTCGCTATCTGATAGGTATCAACAAGTTATATATGGGGGAGCGATATCCAGGAAAAGGAAAGTTACTAGTGGTGGTGTGCCTCAGGGGTCTGTTTTAGGGCCATTGCTGTTTAACTTGTATATTAATGATATTGGTGAAGATTAGGATGGAGATATTCAGTTGTTTGCAGATGATGCAAAGTTGGGACGAACCATGAAGAGTAGAGAAGATGTTGTGTCCTTATAAGAAGACTTGAATAAATTGAGTGATTGGGCACGGGAATGGGGATGTGAGTTCAATGTTGAAAAATGTAAGGTTTTAAAATTTGGAAAACAAAAATGGGATGCAGAATTTATGCTTGGTGTGGATATATTGTCGGAGGCGGAGGAAATAAGAGATCTGGGGGTGATAGTGGATAAGGATCTGAAATTTAGGAGACACATAGCCAAAATTGTGAAGACAACACAAATACTTCTGGGAATGATGCGGAGGACACTGACTTGTAGAAGTTTGGAGATTCTTGTTCCATTGTATAATGCTTTGATTAGGCCCCCCCCCACACACACACATGGACTATTGTGCCCACATTTGGTCAACTGGTTTTCAGAAGGATGAAGAGATGTTGAAAAGAGTCCAGAGGCGACCAACTAAGGTAGTCTCTAACCTCTGGAATGTCGAGTATGAGGAAAGATTGAGAAGATGCAACTTGCAGTCTGATGGACAGGAGGAAGAGGGGGGAGATACGATAGAGACCTACAAGTTATTAAGGGGTTGTTATAGGATCAATGCTGGAGAGGTTCTATAGAAAATAGTGGGAGATCAGGGGAGAACCAGAGGTCATCCCTGGAAACTGTATAAAGAGGGTGTGAGTAGGGGAGTGAGAAGCAGGTTTTTTTCATGCAGAGTTGTGAATGATTGGAATGTCTTGCCTGAGAGTGTGGTGTCTGCAGAGAATTTGAGTGTTTAAAGCATGGTATGATGAGCTGTGTGTTTGATAAATGGACTTCCTAGATGGGTCTTTGACTGCATTGGGTCTTGGGTAATAATAATAATAATTATTATTATATGGATCAGCATCCTTATGAAATTCAGGATTTCTTGTTCATTACAAGTTTGAGGAATTTCTGTGATTCAAAGGAGGTCACTAAGTATATTATTCAAAACTGTATGCTGACTGGCCAGCTGTAAGCTATTTTTGTTTCTACCACTTATCTTAAAAAAAAAAATAATAATAAAAATTTTGGTCAGCTACTTTCCTCCATATATTACTTTAAAATTTGTCAAAACTTGTACATATGATTGAATAAAATTATTCAAGATTGTGAACATATGTCACTTTTTTTCATAATGGATATTAGTACAGGTAACCCTCGTATAACGCGGATGTTAGGTTTCGCAGAAATGCTGCGTTATACGAGTCTCAGATCACATAGAAAAAGTAGGGTTATGTTCTGAAATCGTTTTTTTTTTTTTTTTTTTTTTGAAATTATATAAACAACAATGACATACCCAACAAAAAATATATTTTTATTTAATTCAGGTAATTCATGTAAGTTTGTAATTTAACTTAATTGTACATAATGCATAAATGTTTTAGGCAAAATAAAATAGTGCCTATTTTAATCTTTCATAGCACAAGGATTTGAGGATTGGTTAATAAACACTGGTTTTGTCATGTAATCACCTGATACATTACTACAAAACAGTAGAGTAATTCTATCTTTGGAAACTTTGAATCCAGGAGCTAATCTTTCATTTTTTGAAATATAGGGGCGTTTTTTGCACTTTTTTTCCAATATAACCGGATTCATCCGCATTGAACACCTGGTCTGCACAATAAGTGTTTATAAACTTTGAGACTTTTTTTTTTGTTTAATAAGATTTCCATCCATAGGAATTTTCTTTTGAGGTGCAATCTTCTATCGAAATTATTAGAGATTTCTCAATTTTTCCATTAGAATATCGCATGCATAAGCAACACGCTTTGCACTTATCATTGACCCAGCAATAAACACTTTCTCGGATATTATGTTCATTTTGTTTGATTGTTCAAATTGTTGATTCATTTAAATTCAAAGTCCCTGCAAAAACTCCTGGTTTTTCTCCATTTTTCAGCCGATCCAAGATTTTGAATATTTTTCTTCGAGAGAAATTAATTTTGTTTTCAATGTTGGTTTTTCCCTTTCGTTGCAGTTTGTGGCCATTACTATAAAAATATTTTTTTACAAAAAAGCAAGCATTACATATTGTATGTAACTCACCAGAAAATAAAGTGCTCAGCTTGAGATGACCACACTTATGATTTTGAATGCACTTTCTTGGCAGAAACGAGGACAATTTTCAACAATAAACGTTTTATACGGTAAACAATTGAGGTACATGCGTGCTAAAAGGTATTTCCCCTAATATAAATTTGCTACTTATAATTACATGCAGGATACAGGCAGACACAAATTTAACGAGATAAAATTTGATTTTTAAGTCGCGCGGTGAAAAACATATGAAAAGATAAAGGATTACTACAATTTTTAGACCGTGTTTTTATCGGGACTGTGTTGTATAAATACCACGTTCAATAAGGATTACTACAATTTTAGACCGTGTTATATGAGGGTTACCTGTATTTAGTTTATATGCAATAATTAATGGAAAATAAATTAAATATAATAGTGTGCAAAATAAAACAACATACAGGTAGAAAGATGGGTATAATATAGTATCAGTAGGATAGATTAAGTCTTCCATCTCTCCTCCCAGAGCAATTTATTTATTTATTTTTTATTTTTATATACACACACATGCTCTGGCTGTAACTCATTTAACTTCGTTCTGTTTTCAAATAGAATGAAGGCATGGTTTGAGCATATCTTAACATCAAGGAATGCTGAACACAAACTCAGTCTGGTGGAGTTCATATTTGATTCAGCTTCTTTAAATTCCTTATTTCTTTACTTAATAATGAAGAATCTAATGTAATAACATATTCTCACTGTAGCAAATTCTAGGGACCACAGGAATAGTGTGTTATAGCAGATAGTTTGCTGTAGTGAATTTTTTATGTTATTTATTTTTTTGAATTGTACTTATGGAGGTTTGGTTAGGACTTTTTCAGCAGTTTATTATAGCAAGTGAATTTTAAATATAGTGGTGTTTTTTTATAATGAGACACAACTTTGTCACATTTAAAATAAGAGGCTGTAAAATGTGTATGGCTGTTATTACACAAGTATGTTATGGGTCAGTCTTTGGGATGTCATCAAATTTAAAATTAAATTGAAGCTGCATAATTTTCTATTTTGATGAAAGTGAGTTATTTGGTTACTTTATCCTAAGCATGAAAGGAATTTTTTTTAAAAGATTTTTCCTAGCATTCTATTAATTATGGTAGTCCTTTTTATTCAGCAGATCCACAGAATTTTTGCATTTTCAGAAGGTTCAAAAATTCATCACAGCATCAAATTTAATATATCAAAAAGTGTGTACTTTTTGATGTCTTATTTGCATTTTTAGACAAACTAATTTTTTTTCAAGGTGGCAGCTTAGGTGTTCCTAGCATGCTTTTTACCCATTTTTTACTCTACTCTGCATGCCCTAGATTAAATTCACAAGTCGGATTTTTCTGTCTGTTTTATGAGACTATGTTACATAGTCTCATAAAACAGACAGAAAAGACAGTCTCATATTACCAGAGACTATGTTACATAGTCTCTGGTAATTATCTTTTAGCAGCTATATAAGTTCCATTTCCTTCCCTTCCTGTGACTATTCCTCCCTCCAATCTCAACCAGAATCTGCCCAGTTGTCCAGAATCTCCCATCTAAATCAGAAGTACTATTCCTATCAGAACCCCAACTGGCAACCTCAACAACTGTTCACCTCAACTGCCCAAACTACACATTACACAGTTTTTGCCACAAGGGAAGCACTTGTGCATTCATCAGAACTCACATACCATGCCAGAGACTGCACATCCTTGAATCCCCACTGTTTGATCTACTTTGGCTCAAAATTTCTCTACTAAACCAACATGCCCTTTTCATATGCTCTATCTATTGCTCTCTAAACTTCATCAACCACTGACCTTTTCGACTGCATAAAGCTTGACTTTATGCAGTCGAAATATCCTAATAGCGAGGTCATCCTTCTTGGGGACTTCATTGGCCACAACTGACATTGGCTCCCCTTTTCCAGTTTCACTGACCAAGCAATGAAAGGCAGGGATGCTGCGGTGTGTGCCATGTGTGACCTAGCTCAGATCATCAATCTTCCTACCAGAATATCTGACAACCCCCTCCAATTTGCCAACACACTTGACCTCTTTCAGGTATACTGTGGTTGTCAACTCTCCTCTTGGTAACTTGGACCACAACATCACACAAGTCTCTTTTGCCACAGAACAACCTTCACCCACCAGTTCACAGTCTTGTGTTCTTTGGCACTACAAGGGTGCCAACTGTGATAACCTCCGTGGGTTTTGTTTTTCCTTCCTGTGGTCCAACCACTGCTTCAGTTCATCAGATTCAAACATCTGCTCAGACCAAATAACAGAAATTATCCTCACAGGAATGAAGGCTTTCATCCCTTATTCCACTCCAAATTCTCAGCCACCATCCAAGCCTTGGTTTTCAAAAAAAATATGTCAATGCTGTAAAAGAAAAAAACCTGTGCTTACCACAAATGGCTCAACAACAGAACTCCAGCTGCCCACTGTGCCTACACAGTAGCTCACAACCATTGTAAAAGAATCATCACCAAGTCTAAGATAGACCTTGAAAGGGCCAAATGCTGCATACTTGCCTCCTGCCCAAATGACAGTCACTCCTTCTGGTCCCTTGCCAAGGCCATTGGGGACAACTTCTGCCCACCCAGGTTTCTTCCACTCTCTCATCTGGGTGGTATTATAGTTACCTCACCAGAAAACGGCTAACTTACTAGCATCACTCTTCTCTTCAAATTCCTGCATTGATGAGCTAGGCAAAGTTCCTTCTACACTACCAAGAATGGCTCCCTTCATGTTGTTCATAGTCTTCTGACAAAAGAAATCCGAATAATCCTCAATAACCTGAACACAAACAAGGCATCTGGTCCTGATGGTATCCCACTTATTGTATTTAAAAATTCCCTAGAACTAACACCTATCCTGTATTGTCTCTTCAATCTGTCCTATTCAACTGGCATCTACCCTACAATATGAAAGCAGGTCCACATCTAGCCCATCCGAAAGAAAGGTGATAAAAGTCAACCAATGAACTACCATCCAATTACTCTCACTTCTGTTCTCTCTAAAACTGTGGAGAAGTCATCAACAACCAGCTCTTGAACCACCTAGAGTCATACCAACTAATCAGTGACCAGCACTATGGATTCTGTCACTTGCGATCTACAGCTGATCGTCTTGCTTTGACCACCCACCTCTGGACTCAAGCTATGGAGAAATTTGGAGAAACTCATGTGGTTGCCCTCAACATTTCAAAGGCATTTGATCAGGTTTGGCAGAGGGGCCTACTTAACATACTGCCATCCTATAGTCTGTCTTCTCACTCTGCAACTAGATCACCAACTTTCTCACTGGTCGCTCACCACGTGTCATGGTGGACAGTTTACTTTCCTCAGATTTCCACAGTAGTGCAGGAGTACCCCAGTGTTCTGTTCTTTCACTCACTCTCTTCCTCTTGTATATAAATGACCTGCTCTCTCAGATTCCCAATCCTATCCATAGTTTTGCTGATGACAGTACACTCCATTCCTCTTTTTCATTCAACAAACCTTGTAGTGTTCAAGTGTTAGAATCCTCAAGATCTACCATGACCAAGTGACCTGAACTCAGGTCTCCTAGCTATATCCCAGTAGGGCAAGGACAACCTTGCAAACTTCATGCCATCAAAACTCAGTTTTGTCTGATCTCTTGCAAGAAAGAGCCCATATCCTTTCTTACCTTCAGTAATACTGAGTGATATCCAAACACGATCAGATTTTTCTACTCAGACTGACCTGCACCTCCAATCTTTCCTGGCACAACCACATTTCAATTATAGCTTCCGCAGCTGCCGAAAAACTTGCTGTACTTTTTTTTGCACAAGACAATACTTCACACCTTCATAGCTGCTAACTGTATACAAAGCCCAAATCTCCTCTCTAAGATTACTTGATTCTATTCAGAAGAGGGCAATCTGACTAATTAATGATTCCCCCTCTCTCTCTCTCTCTCTCTCTCTCTCTCTCTCACTCACTCACAGATGTTCAGTTTCTGCCTCTTCTACAGATACTTTCATGAACAGTGCTCTGCTGAATTGGCCACTATTATTCTCCCACTCTCCTCCAAAATCATTAAAACAAGAGCCACTGCTAACCAACACCCTTTTACATTCCATCTTGAAACCAACTTCACTGCCTCCTCCTTCATCCCATCTACTTCTGTCCTTTGGAACAGTCTCTCCCACTCTGCCTTCCCGAAAGATTACAGTCCTCAGCTGTTCAAGCAAAATGTGAACAGATTCCTCCTTTCTTCTATTCCTCTTGCACACGCATAGCACTAATGTGCTATAGGTCTTGTGACCTTTTGTATGTGGATCAGACACGCGCACACACACACACACACATATATATATATAATTTATGATTTTACAGTTGAAGCCATTCTCTCTCTCTCCTCTTCTCCTGTAATAATTACTTGCCTTGCACTCATGCTAATTTGTCAATGCAATCCTCCTAGTATCCCTTCCCCTAGCCTATAGCAATAACCAACTATATACAGGATGGCATATCATATATCATCCTGTTAGTCTCTTTCTCTTGTTACCCTCTGCATCTGCTAAGAACTCCTCCCCATCCTTTTCCTTCTTTCTTCTCTGAAAATACCATAACTATTGCATACTATTGCTATGACTGTATTATCCTTCATCAACCGAGTCTCACCAGTGCCTATTTTATCTTTGGCTAAGGAGAACTGACCAATACCAGAAACTTCTTCTCCTTATTCTGGTTGTGTCTGGCATCAGTGTACATAAAAAGCATCATCATTTCCACACCTTCCCTCACACTTTGTCCTCACACCTGTTCTACTCAGTTTCAGAACTTGAGGAGCTATATTCAGAATCATGTGATTATTCTCCCACTTACTTGCCTCAAGGTTGCTTGTACACTCACTTATCTGTGTCCCCACTCCCCAAATAGTTTCTTTGACTACTTTGGTCTATGAACTCTTACTGACTAATGCTTTCTCAAGGCACCTAACTCCAAATTCATTCAACTACAAATCATCAAACTTACATAAGTCCTTTCATCTATTTAACTTGCTCTTCACATCATCTCTTTCACTTTTCCCTCTGCATCCTAACAGCATCATTACATCCTTGACCTTATCATGGAGGCTTTATACAAAACTCTCATTACATCACTTTCCCTTCCTGCACTTCTCTCTTTTGCTTCTCTGCCATAATGCTCACCATGTGTTTTTTTTTTTTGAGTCGTTTTATCTCACATTTTGTCCTATAAAGGGCTCCACATAAGCACACTGTTTCTTGTTCCTATCTTGTCATTCTCCTATCTTTCAGGCCACTCATAATGCTTTCAGCATCACTTGCTTCCACTGCTTACTTTCAGCAACAATGTTGCTAACATTCTAACTCACATTTTCCCACCTTTTGTTGTTCAACTGTTTGTTGTCATACCTCTTGCTCTCTTCACACTACTGGCACTCACTTTTAAAACTCTCGTTTCATGTGTCCTCACCAGTTTTGCTCTCCTTTCTGCATATCTTTCATACTTCACAACAAATACACGTCAAACAAACACATGCACACTGCAGCAAAAAGTAAAAAAAAAAATCCCCCCCCCCTCTAATTACTACAAGCAAACTCTCAGAAAAAAACAAACAGACACTCATAAAACAGTAAGCCATTGAAAATTAAATATCCAATTTTCAAAATATGGCTTACCTTTCAGCTCTGACTATCACAATCGCAATCTAAAATTAATTATGTCTTTGATATCAATAATGTTCTTATTTAGCTACAACTCTGAAATCTCTATAGTATTTAATTCATTTTCTCCAATTTATAGTTTGAACTACAGCTTATTCCTTTAAGCTGTTTGTATTGGTATATAAGTATGTAATAATATTCAAGTACTCTTTAATATTGACTTTCCCTTTCTGTTAATGTAAACATCCTTTCTACTATTACGTAGAATACCTTTTACTGCTTCATTCTGTATTTGCCACAAATTTCTTCTAGATAGATATTGTTGTTTTTCCCAAGCATTTCAGATATATAACGAAATGATTCCATAAATTAATAAAGCCACAGTAATGCACAGTTAAGATGGAGATCTAAACAGCAGAGTAGGAATTTATTATTATTATAATATAGGTATCTGCATGGAGTTGGAAGACTCATTGTGGGAGATATCCATTATTCACACATTAGCCATCATTCATAATACCTATGATACCTCTCCTTAAACTCATTCACTGATGAAGCACCCATAACCACCTCTGGCAACCCATTCACAACCCTCCAAGCAAAAGAATCTAATCCTAACACCTTTGCTAACCACACCCTTCCATCTTCCACTGGTGACCCCCTTGTTCTCTCCCTTCTTGCCATGTACTTTAGTCTTTAGTGTCAATTCTATAAAACTCCTTTAATAACTGAAATGCTTCTATCACATCTTCTCATTTTCACCTATCAGTTAATTTTTGAAGTCTACAGACCATCTTTGTCACTTGCCTCTGGATCCTCTCCAACACTTCTTCATCGCCACGGAATCTGGGGGCCTTATATAGGGGAACAATAACCTCTCGATCCCTGATTGTTAGTGTGTTCTTCAACAACTCTGTAATCTAATCTTCTGTTTTGGTTACCTTCACAATATGCCCTCTAAACTTCAACTCCATGTCCACAGTCACACCCAAGTCCCTAGCCTCATCAGTTTCTTGCATTTCAGTTCCATCAATATAGTACACAGAATGATATAATCACGTAATCACAAGAAAGATATTTATTTAACCAAATATTTCGGTCTGGAAATAGCAGACCATCGTCGGTGGTATTACAAGAACAGTTTAAAAAATATACAAGCTAGAATACTAACAATAGATCGTTGAAATTAGAATCTTAAATAAATAAATAAATATCTTTCTTGTGATTACGTGATTATATCATTCAGTCTTATGTCGCAAGTATCCTTAAAACAACAAATATAGTACACAGCTTCTGAAAGTGATTACCATACATATAGAAATTTCAGTATTGAGACCATATTTTAAAGTAAATAAAGAGTTTAATATCCCCAAGGGCACACCTAGGTGTGCACAGGAACTGGCGATCCTGGGGTATCCGAGCTGAAGATACTGAGTCATGGTGGTATAACCATTATATCTGGTTGGAAGGAAATGTCCAACCCACCAAGCTGCATGGAAGGCAACGGAGAACCACCATGCATACTTTTTTTCTCTCCAAGTAATGATGAACAAGTCAAGACAGAAGAATGAATTATGCACAAGAACAGATGGGACCCCTGTGTCTGATCTCATGCAATACGCTATCGGGGAGGGGGTTTGTAGACCTGTGTTGGAGTCCCAGGAGGATAAGACCTCAAATGATGCTGCAGGATCAAAGCCTCCTGGAAGTTCTGGAGCTGATGTAAAGGCACAACATAAGAAGATGAACCTCAAGGAAAATACAAATATGGGCACCTGGAAGATGGCCAATGTGATCAGAGAAATGAAAAGAATGAAGATATCAATTCTTGGAATTGCAGAAGTTAGATGGAAAGGAGATATAAGAACAGATGATGGATTTAGATTTATTTACTCTGGAGGAGAAGAACATCAAAGGTGTGTTGGAATAATGTTGGATAAAAGGATAGCTGATATGGTGGAGGGATATTGGCAGAGATCTGAAAGAGTGATGCTTTGAAAATAAAGGCCAAACCTAGAAATATTCTTATAATTCAAGTATACTTGCCTACAACAGATCATACAGATGAAGAAGTTGAAGAGATCTATCAATAAATAGAGGAATGTTTACATTTGAAAAATAACAAAAATATACTGATAGTAATGGAAGGTATGAATGCAAAGATAGGGAAAGGAAGAAAGGATGGTCTGGTGGGCCCTTGGAGTTTTGGGAGAAAGAAAAGAAAGGGGAGACAGACTGGTGGAGTTTTGTAGAAGACACAAATTGATAGTGATGACTAACACCTGGTTTCAAACACAAGAGAAAACTGTATGCGTGGATAGAGAGGTGAAGAAATAAGAAATCAGATTGATTACATTCTAATTAACTCAAGATATAAAAATGTAATAAAAAATGCAAAAACTTATCCTGGAGCAGACTGTAATAGTGACCATAATCTGCTTACCATTAAAGCAAAAATCAGATTAAAACAAATAAATAAAGAAATTGCAACTAGAAAAATAAGAATTGATGGACTGAAAAGAAAAGATATCAGAGAGAAATATCAAGCTGAACTAGAAAATAAGATCAGCAATATTGATACTGATAGACCTCTAGAAGTAATCTGGACTGATTTAAGAAAGAAAATCAATGAATGTGCTAAATGTCTTCTTTGTGTGGCAGAGAGGAGAGGAAGGAAGCTCTGGATTACCGAGGAAGTGATAGAAAAAAATGGACAAAAGAAGGAAATGGAAGAATAAGAACAACAACGAAGCCCAAGTCAGATATAAAGAGATCAATAAACAAGTAAAAATTTTGGCTAAAAAGGCAAAGGAAGACTGGCTCAATCAAGTCTGCAAGAAAATAGAGGAAAATGATACAGTAAAGGATATGAGAAAGGTCTATGAAGGCATGAACTTGATTTCATGTTTTGAAGGATGAAAGAGTAAAGATTTGTTGGAAAAAAATGATAAGGTGGAAGAAGTATGTAACAGGACTTTATGGAGATGAATATAATCTGGAATGTGATCAGATAGAAAATGATGATACCCCAGAAATTAAGGAATGGGAAATTGAAGCAGTCATTAAAAGAATAAAGGATAGGAAAGTTCTGGGAGTGGATGATATTCAAGGAGAGCTGCTGAAGGCATTGGGAAAGGAAGGAATAAAACTTCTATCCCTCATCTTTAATAGAAGTCTGAAGGAGGATAGAATTACCTAAAGACTTTGTAAAGTCTATTTTTATTCCTTTTCCCAAGACCACAGGAACAATGGATTGCAATAAGCATAGAACTATCAGCTTGATTAGCCACGTTGCAAAAGTCCTAATCAACATAATATATAGAATGGAACAGAGGGGGGAGAGAGAGAGAGAGAGAGAGAGAGAGAGAGAGAGAATTAAATGAAGCACAGTTTGGTTTCAGGAGAAACAGGGGAACCAGGGAAGCTGTTACAACCACTACAGATATTGGGAGAAGGAATGATCGCTTACAATAAAATTTATATCTATGCTTTGTGGATTAAGAAAAAGCTTTCGATAACGTTAATCACTCTGTTTTATTTGATATTTTGCATAATAGGAATAGATGAAAAAATTATCAGACTGTTGTTCAGAATATATAAAACTCAAGAAGCCAGGTTTAGATTTCAAAGAGAGGATACTGAATAGATCCCCCATAAGAAAATGTGTGAGGCAAGAGTGTGGGATGTCCCCACTCCTTTTTAATGTCTATACTGGATGGATGATGAGGGAGGCCTTGGAAGATCTGAAGGATGGAATAAAGATAAATGGACATCTGATAAATAATATAAGATATACAGATGATATTGTACTTATGGGCAAAACAGAGGAAGGTTTGCAAAGAATTTTGAATAGACTGAACAGGGGTTGGAAATGAGAGAGATAAAATGAAAATAAACATTCAGAAGACAAAAGTGATGAAGATTTCAAGGAAAGGAAATGATGGGATGGAAATCACTTTGAAGAATAGAGAATGTAAAAAGTTTTGAATACCTTGGGAGTTGGATAACAGATGACAATGGATCTACTTATGAAATTAAGAACAGAATTAAAAAAGCAAAATCAACATTTTTTCCAAATATACCACATATTAGTAAACAAATCTGAACAAACAGTTGAAAGTAAGAATCCTCAAGACAATGATCTGGAGCATGGGGACATATAGATGTGAGTCCTGGATAATCAATAAGGAGATGAATGACTAATTGAATGCATTTGAAATGTGACGCTTGAGAAAAATGGATCGTATCAGCTGGACTGAAAGAGTGAGCAGTGAAGAGGTTCTTAAAAGATTCAAGGTGAAAAGAGACTATGGCTAGTATCCAAAGAAGAAAAGTAGCGTTTGCAGGACATTTGATGAGTGGTTCTTCTGGAGAGCTCCCCAGAATATTGCCGGGAATGGTGGAGGGAAGAGGAAGACCCCAACTGCAATGGAAAGACAACATCAAAGACTGGACTGGCAAGCGTCTTACAGAAGCAAGAGATAGAGAGGCATGGAAGCAGACTGTTCATCAGCTGCAACTCTCTTAAAAGAGGAGGCTACAGGATTAGATTAGAAAGAGTTTATTAAAACTAAGCTATTATAACCCTACAAGTTTCATAAGTCACCAGACTTACATTGTCAGAGGAACTAATAAAAAAAGTTATACACAATAAAAGATTAGAAACAATTGATTACACATATTAGATGTTATCATAACTTCGGTCCACACGGTTAGCCTAGTGGCGTTGTGCTTCGCAACCATATGCCTGGGGAAGGAGTGTCCCAGGTTCGATTCCCATTGTAGACGTGAGGAATTTGAGGATCTTCCTCAGGCATAGCCAAGTTAGCCGTTCTTGGGCACGGGCAGTAGGGTTTTTTCCGCCAGTTTATCTGGCGTTTTTCATCCTGCAAGTGGGCAAACCGGCCCCGTGAATATACGCCTTTACAGTCAAAAATATATCATCCCCCCCCCCCCCCCCAGCAGCAGACCAGGCAACAGGTCAGTTGGGAGTAGTACTAACAAGAAGTTGCATCTAAGTAACCCGCGGACCCTGCATGGGAAGTGGGAATAACGTGTAGTGAAAGAAGAAGAAGATGTTATCATAACTTCACAATTGGTACGTACAAATAAGTAACCAGAATAAAAATGTTAAATTCATTACTGTATGCATGTTGGGACACTGCTAGTTGTTGTTGTTACGTTCTGTGGCATTGCCTGCATTGTATCCTAGGTCCGTGGCAATTAGATTTTTAATGAAAGCAGACAAACTTGGTGTAAAATTAAGTCTTGATTTTTGTTACATTATGTGGGGATCCTAAGCATTTGTAAGGCTTTCTTGAACTTTCTTGTAAAACAGTTATGATCAATATATGGCATTTTTGTTTATTGCCAAACTACTTGATGACCTGTGGTAGTTGTGTGGGATGTTAAGCCAGATTTATGCTATCTTCTTTTTCTTTTTTCAGTGTCTTTTATAGTTCAAGACATGCAGATCTCCCCTAACCTTCCTGTCTGGCCTGCATAGCAAATGCCGAAAGAGCAACGAATCTCATAAATGTCTGATTTTTTTATGGGATGATGTGGAAGTTTTGATAGATATAAGAATTTTGAGATTTTATGCAAAGGTAAGAAAAAGTTACTTTAGTGTTGTACTAGCAGAGCAATGTGTAGCCTCAGGAAGTGTATTAAGAATTTTGTTGATCATCTTGGGTTCATAACTAGAAATGAAGACCTGCACTACCTAAGACTGAACCTTGCACTCAGTTAGAAGTTTATTTTGCACTTGGTTAGACTATAATAAATTTAGTTTAATCCTTTATCCAAGTATAAGCAAACAAAGTTTGCACCTGAAAATATCTTCAGGACTGAGGTAAGATGGTGCAACTCCGAGCAAAGGTGGACCAAGCTCTCATCACTCCTTGTCTCAGTATCTCCCATAATGCAAAGCACATCTCCTTGTGGACATGTATACTGCATTAAGGGAAGGGCTACTACCTCAATAAAGGTTTCGACCTTTATTGAGGTCTCGTCAGTGAGAGGCAGACCCATTCGTGGAGATACTAAGGCAAAAGCAATAGGAGAGGTCATATTTACCTATACAAGTTGTCAACAGGTGTACCACCTTATTATTGAATTACTCTGGATTTAGAGAAAGATGTTGGAAGTTTATTTTGCACTTGGTTAGACTATAATAAATTTAGTTTAATCCTTTATCCAAGTGTAAGCAAACAAAGTTTGCACCTGAAAATATCTGAGGTAAGGTGGTGCAACACAAGGCAACTCTGAGCAAAGGTGGACCATGCTCTCATCACTCCTTGTCTCAGTATCTCCCATAATGCAAAGCACATCTCCTTGCAGACATGTATACTGCTATGCATTAAGGGAAGGGCCACTACCCAGACCGGTTTCGACCTTTATTGAGGTCTCTTCAGTGGGAGGCAGACCCAAATGTGGAGAATACTAAGGCAGAAGCAATAGTTGAGGTCATATTTACATATACAAGTTGCCAACAGGTGTACCACCTTATTGTTGAATTACTCTGGATTTAGAGAAAGATGTTGGAAGTTTATTTTGCACTTGGTTAGACTATAATAAATTTAGTTCTGTTGGTAACTTGTATAGGTAAATATGACCTCTCCTATTGCTTCTGCCTTAGTATCTTCAAGTTTGGGTCTGCCTCCCACTGAAGAGAGACCTCAATAAAGGTCGAAAGGTCTGGGTCAGTGGCCCTTCCCTTAATGCATAGCAGTATACATGTCCGCAAGGAGATGTGCTTTGCATTATGGGAGATACTGAGACAAGGAGTGATGAGAGCTTGGTCCACCTTTGCTCGGAGTTACCTGGTGTTGCACCACCTTACCTCAGTCCTGAAGATATTTTCAGGTGCAAACTTTGTTTGCTTACACTTGGATAAAGGATTAAACTAAATTTATTATTGCACTCAGTTGTTCTGGACTTGAGGAGTAAGTGTGTGAGGAAGGGTAGAAACAAATGATTTGTTTGAGCAAAGGAAGAATGTGAGGATGGATATCAAGAGATTATTATGGAATGTAAAAGACAACCATGTGGTAGGAAGAGAGTGGATGGTACATTTTTACATGCTACCTCACAGACGAGTTGAGGTAGCATTTAAAAATCATGAATGATATGTTAGGAGAGTGTGAGGAAAAAGCATTGCAGTTTGATGTGTGGAATCCCAAGGGGAAAATGGAAGAATTGTATAAAAGAGATGGATTACATGTAAGCGGATTTGGTGTGGTTCATCTGGAGAAACTTTCTAGAAGGAAGAGCGAGTGATGTGAACAAGGTATCAGCAAAAGTCAAAGTTGTGATGTAAATGAGTGGTAGAGTGAATTAGGTGAGACCAAAGCAGTTGTGAAAGGAGATTAGTCATGTGAGAGAAGAGAATGTGAGAACAGGAATGCAAGTTGAACAAGGAAATTGGAGAGTGGATTCTGGAAGCAGGTATGGGGAATAGGCAGCAAAGGAATGGGATCACTTGGGATGCATAGGAAGTAGTTGAGTCTTAGGAGAAATATGAGACAAAGGGTAAAGGTTGAGCAGACAGGAACTGGTATGTAGAAGTCACAGCTGAGGGATGGCATGGGTTGGAAGTTTTTCCACTTGGTTATACTATAAATTAAAGATGCCAAGAAATTATATACTTGGCTTAATCCTTTATCCAAGTGTAAGCAAACAAAGTTTGCGACTGAAGTATTTTCAGGACTGGGGCAACTCGTATATAGAAGCTAATGACTTCACATCACTTGCCTTAGTATCCCATAATGCAAAGCACATATCCTTATGGGCATGTATAATGCTATGCATTATGGGAAGGGTCACTACCCAGACCAGTTTCGACCTTTTTTGAGGTCTCATCAGTGGGAGTCAGACCCAGAGGTGATACTAAGTTGAAGTGGATTCCAACAACTATCTCTAATCCAAAGTATTTTAATAATAAGGTGTGACACCTTTTGCTACTCGTATATGAAAATATGACTTCGGGATTACTTCAACATTAGTATGACCTCTGGGTGTGGCTCCCACTGACGAGACCTCAATAAAGGTCGAAACCGGTCTGGGTAGTAACCCTTCCCATAATGCATAGCATTATACATACCCATAAGGATATGTGCTTTATATTATGGGATACTAAGGCAAGTGATGTGAAGTCATTAGCCTCTATAGACGAGTTGCCCCAGTCTTGAAAATACTTCAGGCGCAAACTTTGTTTGCTTATACTTGGATAAAGGATTAAACCAAGTATATAATTTCTTGGTATCTTTAATTTATGGATGGCATGGGTAGGATTGGTTAGAGATAGGGTTTCTGTCCTGGGATGAAATTTCTGAGAAATTTTCAAATCTTTCTTGTCTTGAGTCCTGGGAAAAACAGCACGTGACCTTTCATAAATTTAAATTTATAAACCTGAAACAGAAAAGTATCAAATTCATTATAATTTTTAAAAATGAGTATTGCATTATATTCTTCTTATCAGGCAGTTAGGGAACCTTCAATTAGCTCAAAAAGAATTAAGGCTTGATAAGTCAATTTTAAACTTTTGTAAAACAAGAAAATTAACATTCTTTGTTCTATCATCATTTGTGATTAAGATGGTCTGATGCACTGACGATGGGAAGTTAGTTTCTGGTTGAAATATTTATAATAATAAAAAAATTATTTATTCTTGTGAATATGTGTGTCTAATAAACTTTATTATATCACAAGCCTCATTAAAAACCCATTTATCTAAATTGATTGCCAAAGATGCCCATGTCAAATTGAACAATTGCCAGTAGTTCTTTTATAAGCAAATCAATTTCAAAGCAGATTTATGCCTTACCAAAAAAACCATTCAGATAAAATTGGTTTTGGGCTTCTATGAATATAAACAAGAATTGCAAATAACAAAAATTAAAGAATTAACAAAATAGATCCTTATTTTAGTCTTGCATTAGAGTGGTACCAGTATTGAAAATAAGACATTTCACCATTGTTGTTCATTCATATGATGCAAAAAAATTTTAATTTAGGATTAGTTTCTATAACCAGAAAATGTTCTCAATTGATATTCAAAATAAATTGGACTTAATAAATGCAGGGATTTGAAATAATTTTGAAACACGTATTGTGACTATAATGACAGATGAATCAAGGGTGATGGAGAAATGTAGATGGAAAAGCTCACTTAAAAATTCCTCTGCCTTAATTTTTATCATTCATTTAGCAGCTATTGATGCATTTTATAAAACTATAATAAATTATAAATATATTTTTTAAAAAATAATGTTTCATGAGCAAAATCATATAGTACTGGGGATTCCTGAGACTTGTGAAAAAAATGTTTCGAGTCCTCGGAACAGAAAAATTGCTGCGACTCAGAAACTCTAGTTGGAGACCAAGAAATTCGTAAATAAGTTTATGAATGCAAGGAGCATCAAAAATAAGGGAGATGAAATTGTTGCATTGAGGTTTATTAGTTCAAAAATAGTTTGAATAAGTGAAACATGGTTGGATGAAAATGATATCTTGACAGAAATAGAAATGTGAGGGTTGATAAGATGAGATATTGAGTTGGCCCGAGAATGTGGAGGTTGGAAACAAAGAAATATATAGCAACTTGGCATAGTGAACAACAGAAGGGTAATCGTTATGAATAATTTTAATTATGGCAATATTGATGGTAATGAAGAGATGACATAAGGGAATAAGAAGAATGAATTTCTTGAGTTCTTAAGGGACAACTATCTTAGTAATAATAGAGGGCATGCTGTTGAGAGTCTTACATCTGATTATATTGGGAGATGTCATTGTGAATGCACCATCTAATCTTCCTCATATTGGAAAGAATGGCCACGAGGTGATCATGTCTGTTATGTCGAGTCTTATGAAAACTTCTGTGAAGAAGGAATATATGGGAAACTACAGGGATGGTAATTATGAAAAGCTTTGACAAGTAGGTGTTGAGTGGAAAGGAGATAGATGTCTGAGTGTATTCCAAAGGTGAAAAGGCTAAATAAGATAGGAGTAAAATGGATGAATGAAGGGATTAAGCATGAAATTTGGAAGAAAGCATTGTGGAGGCAACAAGATTGAATATTGGAAATAAGCAATTTCAGGAGGAGTACAAAGTGCACATGCCAGGAAGGCAACTTGGTTGATAAAGACAGCAAAAGTACATTATGAGTATAAATTAGTTAATGAAGTGAAGAAAAATCCTAATAACTTCCTTTGATATTTGGCAAGTAGAAGAGAGTGACTGTTGAGGATGATAATAGTTGATGACAGTAGTAGACTGGTAATTGATGCAGAAGATAATGAAGTATACAATGAGAAATAGATTATTAGGGTATTTCATCCTTGTGAAGGTGACAACATAAGAAGTTGGAATGGAAAGGGTATGGTGGAGAGTGAGCAGGAGGTATATGAGGAATTAAGTAAACTTGATGTCGTTGGAGAAATACAGAAATGATATTTTTGTATGAGAGCGAGGAATTCCCATGATGAATGTTTGGACTTCATGTAGGTCTGATAATAATAAGCTACTGAAAAGTCCTGTCAAAAACTCCCCCTAGATACAGTCTATGTTAAAAAGAAAATTTACTGTAGCAAACTATTCCTATCCCTACAAGTTTGCTGTGGTGAAGCAGCAAACTTGTAGGGTCAGCTACAGTGACCTCTCATGAATTGACTGTAGCTGCTATTGCTCTGACCATGGATTCCACACTTGAGATCTGGACATTATATACATATCTAAAATTAAAAGAAAATAAAAGAGAAACGAGTGTAGAAATGAGCAAATCAAAGAAATGGGAATACAAAGTACATACAACATTCAGTGTTCTACCAATTAAAAACTTGTTGCATGCTACAAATTAATATAAATAAATAATATTATTAAAAACTATTTTTGATGGTTACATAAAATAAGAATCTCCCAAACTTTTGAGAGAAAGAGAGACGATCATTCCAATTCATATTTGGTTAATGTAAAAGGGACTTGCAACTTTCCTTGAAAAGGCATTCATATTTAAACCCGCTTCTATGGAGAAGATGAGCGTCATCCCAGTGGATACTATGTTTAGTGTCAATACTATGTTGTGCCAGACCAGACTTTTGAGATTTCATGTATGATATAATATTGATGTTCATTGATTATTTTTTCCATAGAACAGCCTGTCTGCCCAAAGTATGTTAGATTCCATTCACAAGGTATCTGATAAACACCAACTAATGATAGAAGTGACAGTTTGTTTTTTATAGATGGCAACAGATAAGAAATTTTGTTGATAGGAAAATATGTAAGAATGAGATGATATTTCTTCAAAATTCTACCAATCGGTTCAAAGATGCCAGAAATATAAGGGATTGGAACCCTGCAGTCCGTTGAAGAAACCCGAGGTGTTGGAACATAGGAGTCAATTATCTGCTGGATTTGATTAGGGTTGTAACCATTAAATTCCATTAACGTTTTGATAGTGAGAAGTTCTTGTTGTAAGCTTGAGGAAGAGAAGCACACATTATGTGCTCTATTAATTAAAGATTTAATAACACCAATATTTTGAGAGGTGCGATGAGAAGACTTTTGATGAACGTATCTGTCAGTAAAGGTAGATTTTCAATAAACACTGGTTGATAAATTACTGGAGGCTGTGCACATAATAAGGATATCCAAGAATGGTAAACTACCAGCCTTTTCTTTTTCCATGGTGAATTGAAGAATGCTTGAGTGAAAGCTATTGATCTTGTAGGACAGTGGTAAGTTCATTTTCAGAATGAGGCCAAACAGCAAAGATGTCATCAACATAACGAAACCAATGAGAGCATTGGGACTGAATGGATGAGAACAAGGTATCTTCCAGATGGTTAAAAAAATAGTTTGCCAAAGACAGAGGGCTATCCATGGCAAAAAAAATCTGTATTTTCATTTCATTAGTTAATTACTGTGGTTATCATGTAATTTTTTGTTTATAGTCATGTCACAGGTACCTTTTAAAGATTAGTTTTATGTTTATTTGTGTAATGATATTGTCTAATTTTTAGATCGAGTATTACTGTGTGAAAACAAGGAGCAATCCCTTGAAAATAGTAACATGGAACATCAGAACACTCTACAAGGCAGGCAAATTAGATAACCTACTCCAGTAATTAGAAGTGATGAAGGCCGATATTAAAGGTATCAGTGAAGTGAGGTGGACAGATATAGGCATAATAAGAAGAAAAAATCACACTATAATCTACTCTGGCAGTGACTTGCACCTTAATGGAGTAGCACTTGTCCTAAGTAATAGAATTGCAAAATCTCTCCAGGAATATTGGCCTATAAATGACAGAATCATAACAGCCAAAATAACTGCACAACCATTCAACCTGTATATTATCCAAGCATATGCACCAACCCAAGATCACCCAGATGAATAGTTGGAACAATTTTATGAAGACATCCAAACTGCAATCTCCAGTGCTAAGTCAGATGATGTTATTATAATGATGGGCGACCTAAATGCAAAAGTGGGCTCAGAAAAAATCTCATTTTGCATGGGAAACCAAGGGCTTGGAATCAGAAATGAAAGAGGTGAATGATTAATTCAATTCTGTGAAACCAATGACCTAATAATTGCTAACACTGTTACATCCTCCCAGAAGACTATATACCTGGAAAAGCCCTGGGGACATCTATAGAAACCAAATTGACTATATAATAATAAGCAAAAGATTCCAAAATGCAATAACACAAATAAAAACATATCCTGGATCAGACCACAACCCAGTGATTGCAAAAATCAAAATAAAACTTAAGATACCAAGCCAACCATTCATAAGAGAAACTTATAATTCAGACTCACTTAACAACCAAGAAGTTAAAGACTGATTTATAAAAGAATTCACAAAATCCCTTAACATGTCTGACACCACAACTCACACAGAAAATAGAACACCAATTGATGAAATTAACATGAACTGGCAAACATTCAAGAATAGCATCAATGAAGCAGCCAAAAATACACTCCCACAATTAAAAAGGAAAAGGAATAAACCTTGGATGAATGAAAAAATACTGACGTTGATGGAACAAAGAAAAAAGTTAAAGAACAAACCTGGATATAAAAGCATGAATAAAGAAATAAAAAAAGAATGCAGGAAAGCCAAAGAGGAATGGATTAAATATAAATGTATAGTAAAGATAGTACCATTGCATAAGGGTAGTAACGGACTGGAAGTGTCTAATTATAGGCCAGTCTGTGTGTATCATCAGTAGTTAAGATCTTGGAGAAAGTAGTGAGGGACCGTATACAACATTGGGCAGATGAGGGTAATGTTATCTGTGAGAGTCAACATGGATTTGTGAAACGGCACTCTTGTTTTAGCAATATGCTAGCATTTTATAATAAAGTTACAAGAACATTAGATGAGGGAAAGGCATATACTGCAATTTTCTTAGACTTAGCAAAGGCATTTGACAGGGTGCCACATGATAAGCTGATATTTAAGTTGCAGCACATGGGTCTGGATGTCAGATTGGTCAACTGGATTCAGGATTGGCTGTCTGATAGGTATCGGAGAGTTGTGTATGGTGGAGCAGTTTCAAGGAGGCAGAGGGTTACAAGTGGGGTCCCACAGGGCTCAGTACTAGGACCTATATTGTTTAACCTTTATATCAATGATATTGCCAGTGGATTGCAAGGAGATATTCAGTTGTTTGCAGACGATGTGAAGCTGGGAAGGATTATTAGTAATAGTGCAGATGTGGTAGCCCTGCAAGAGGATTTGAATTAGCTAGATAGATGGGCAAATGAATGGGGTGTCAGTTTAATGCAGCAAAATGTAAGGTCTTGAGGTTTGGGAAACATCGATGGGATGCTGCATACTCTATGGGAGGAGTTATACTGGAGGAAGTAGGGGAGACAAGAGATCTGGGGTTGATGATTGATAGAAACCTGAAGTTTAGGGGACATATTGCAAAGGTGGTGAAGGTAACACAGAGGATTGCTGCAATTATGAGAAGGACACTGACCTGCAGAGATAAGAGGGTTATCATTCCATTGTATAAGTCTCTGATCAGACTACACTTGGACTATTGTTCTCAGATTTGGTCTCCAGGATTTAAAGGGGATAAATTAACTGTGGAAAGGATACAAAGACGGATGACAAAGATGGTTTCAGGACTGTACAAGGATAATTACGAGGATCAGCTGAGGGAATGTGGACTGCAGAGTTTGTGGATAGAAGAAGGAGAGGTGATATGATTGAGACTTTTAAACTGTTGAGAGGTGGTTACAGGGTTGATACTGGGGAGTTCTTTCACTTGGTTGAACAGCGGGAAGGAGTGATGACAAGAGGCCATCCCTGGAAGTTACGAAAGGAAACTGTGAGCAAGAGGGTAAGGAGTGGTTTCTTTGCGTGGAGGGTAGTTGAACCGTGGAATGCATTGCCTGATGGAATGGTGAGAGCGAGAACGGTCAATGAGTTTAAGGAGTGGTGTGATAGACTTTGTGTTTCTTAGGGGGGGGGGGGACCTCCCCTTGATGAGTCTTGACAGACTTTATGTTCTTAGGAAGGACCTCCCACGATGAGCCTTTCAACTCTCTGTAGAGGCCTGAATAATAATAATAATAATAATAGAAAACCTTGATAGAAAACACAGAAGCAGAGAAATGCATGATAAGATCAGAGAAATGACAAGCAGGACAAATACAGCAAACCATGCAAGTGTCATTAGAGACTCAAGAGACCATATTCTAATGGATAAAAAAGAAATCATGGAAAGATGGATTGAATACACAAAGAAATTATATGAACAACAAAGAAATGATATTCCTGAACAGACTGATTTAGAAGGACCATCCATTTTACTCTGTGAAGTTGAAAATGCCGTCAGAAAACTAAAACCACATAAAGCTGCACGAATAGATAACATCTTGGCAGAATGGTTGAGGGCTCTCGATGAAGGAGGACTGAAATTTCTAACAAAATTATGCAATAAAATATACGAGACTGGATTTCTACCCAAAGATATTAATCACTAAATTTTCGTTCCAGTTCCCAAAAAAACAAAAGCTACAAGATGTGAAGAGTTCAGGACAATCAGTCTCATCAGTCAAGTATCAAAAGTCCTCCTATACGTTATTCTTGAAAGAAATAAAAGAAAAATAAACATAGAAATAAATGATGCACAAACTGGCTTCAAGGAAAATGTAGGTACAAGAGAAGGTATTTTCAACTCAGAACCATCATAGAAAGATATCTAGAAAAACAAAAAGATATGTTCCTCTGCTTCATAGATTACAAAAAGGCATTTGACAATGTCCAACATGAACAATTAATTGCAATCCTTTCAAAAATAGGCATGGATGGAAAAGACATTAGGCTATTAACTAATCTTTACTGGGAACTGCATCTTTGAGAATAAATAGAGAGACCTCAGAAGAATTCCCAGTTCAGAAAGGTGTGAGAAAAGGCTGTGTCTTTTCTCCGATTCTCTTTAACCTGTACACAGAAGAAACATTTAATAAAATTAGTAACCTCAAAGGAATCACTGTAGGGGGCAGAAATATTAATAACCTAAGATAATGCAAATGACATGGTTCTTCTAGCTGAAAATAAATATTACCTCAAACTCTTATAGATGAAACCCTCAAGTATAGCGAACAGTATGGCCTCAGTTTCAACTTTAAAAAGACAAAAATCATGATAATTTCAAGAGAAAAGAAAATACCAGAAATATGCATCAATATAAAAGGAAATAAATTAGAACAGGTGCAAAAATACACATACCTCGGACACTTGATCACAGAGAATGGCACGACAGAAGATGAAATTAGAAGGAGGATTGAAATTGCAAGGTCAACTTTTAACAGTATGAAAAATCTACTAACATCTAGAGAATTAAATCTGAAAACAAGACTAAGTATCTCCAAATGCTACATATGGTCTACATTATTATATGGAGTAGAGACATGGACACTCTCCAATCTGAGTGTCTTTGAAATTTGGATGCTGTGAAGAATTATGAGAATATCATGGAAAGACAAAAAGATAAATGAAGAGGTACTAGAGATGGCAGGCATAAACAGGAGCCTGATGAAAGAAATTAAAAAGAGAAAAGTCAGATATTTTGGACATATTCCGAGACATAACTGCCTACATAGGACGCTTCTCGAAGGAAGTGTTGAGGGAAAGAGAAAGACAAAGACTGGAGTGGATGAAAAATATTGAAGACTGGACCTATCTCTCATATGAGGAATGCAGCAGAGAGGTGCAGAATAGGACATGGTGGAGACACATGGTAGTCAATCTCCTGGAGGGAGAAGACACATGAGAGGACAGGATTACTGTGTGATATATGAGTGTGGAACACAGTGTCTGATCATAATTCTTAGGCAGTATCACTTTTACTTCATTGTTTCTTATTAGTGCTGTGGTACAAAATAGTGGTGAAAGGTAGATTCAGGGAGAGCAGAAGCGGACAGCGCTACGATGGGGGCGCCGCTTCCACGGAGCGGTTCATAAGTTAATTTTTAAGAAACAAAATTTTTATCATAAAAACAAAAAATTCTTAGAATGATCAATATTAAAATAAATAAGGCCAGATACACTGAATAAAAATTAAAAAAAAATGTATATTGCTGCCTCTTTGATCAGCCAGCTGTTTACAATTTGCAGCTAGAGCAGGCTAAATGCTTGCCTGCAGAATGTTGTGTCTACTGCAATCTATCTAAAGTGAAATGATGAACGGCTTTTATGCGTAGAAACAAATTTTCATACAAAACATTTGTTGCTAGTTAACCAGTCATATGGTACGCATCTCAGTAGGCTACTGACAGTAATAAGCTTAGTTTAATCCTTTATCCAAGTGTGAGCAAACAAAGTTTGCACCTGAAAGTATCTTCAGGACTGGGATAAGGTAGTGCAACACCAGGCAACTCGTTGCAAAGGTGGAGAAAGCTCTCTCATCACTCCTATCTCAGTATCTCCCATAATGCAAAGCACATCGCCTTGCGGATATGTGTAATGCTATGCATTAAGGCAAGGGCCACTACCCATACCGTTTTCGACCTGTAGCGCAGTGCCGACTATTATTTTGTCTCTGTGTCGTGTTGTGTAATAATTTCTTGTGGGTATAAAATAGAAATGGAATCAAAAATTTTAAAAAAAGTTATTTGGTGCACAAAATCGTAAGTGTCATGCTGCAAAAGAAGCAGATATTAAGAAACAAACTGGGGCTCTTAATAAATTTGTTAAAATATTAAAATATTCTGATGCAGATTGTAACCAACTCGATACATCAGAAATCAGAGTTGAAGAACCGTGCACATCATCCAGTTTGCATGAAAGTACTATTGCAACTATTGAACAAGATAATTGAACATGATTTAAGTGAAAAATAGGATTTAGTCAACTACAACAAGATTTAGTTGTAGTTGACCATGAAACTAACACATTGTTAGTCTCTGTAAATTTAGAAGATCCAGGTGAATGGGAAAATATTGATGAAAAATTACAAGTTGTTTTAATTGAAATGGGGCTTGTTCAAAAGAAAAATATAATATATCCCAGAGATACATATGGTCGTAAATTTGGCGACACATATTATAATAGAAAAATGGAAAACGGGAGTGCGTGCCAAGAACATGGCTCATTTATTCTGAATTTACACTTTAAATTCTGTTTTTTGCTTTTGTTGCAAACTTGTTGCACCTACTAAATCAACTGAATCACCTACTGAGTCTTGTAGACGGTTATAACGATTGGAGAAATGTAAGCACAACTTTACATAGACATGAGACTAGTTTAACTCACATGAAAAATTTCTTTAAATGGAAGGAACTTGATAAAAATCTAAAAAAACAAAACTACTATTGATTTCCAGACTCAAAGCTTGTATGAAATGGAAAAGAAACATTGGACGAGTGTTTTAGAACGCTTGATTGAAATTATAAAATTCCTCGGTAGTTTAGCTTTTCGCAGATCATCTAATAAATTATATGAAAGGAGTAACGGCAATTTTTTAAAATTAGTCGAACTGTTTGCTATGCTTGATCCCGTTATGGAAAATCATGTCGAAAGGGCCTTACAACGAATACAATAGGGTACACTATTTGAGTAAAGACAGTCAAAATGAAATATTGGAAACTTGAAGTAATGCAATCAGGGATACAATTTTATTATAAATTTGAAAATCTAAATATTATTCCATAATTTTAGACTGCACACGTGATGCAAGTAAAACAGAACAAATGACCGTTGTTATTTGCTTTGTTTCCTGTGACAATGGAATTGTCAAGATCAGGGAAAACGTTTTAGGTTTTGCAGATATATCAGATTCGAACGGATGTGGTTTATGTGCAACAATAATGGAACAACTGGAAAAATGGAACATTCCCATTGAAGACATGTGAGGTCAAGGGTATGAAAATGGGGCAAATATGAAAGGGAAAAAATATGGGCTCCAAAATTTGCTTTTGAACAAAAATCCTCGAGCATTTTACATGCCATGTGCTGCTCATACTCTAAATTTAATCATTAATGATGCAGCCAAAGTGAATGCAGGTATAATTAGTTTCTTTGCAATTATTCAAGAAATATAAAATTTCTTTTCATTCTCTTACAAACATTGGGCAATCCTTTTAAAGTTCGTAAAAAAATTAACATTGAAACAGCCATCAGAAACGCGATGGGAAAATAAAATTAATGCAGTCCACCCTCTGCGATATCAGTTAGGAGAAATTTATGATGCACGTTTTGAAATTTTAAATAATGAAAATTTTAATAAAGAAACTCAGCATGAAGCACAAACATTGTGCTAAAATAAAGGACTACAAATTTATTTGCTCTCTTATAACTTGGCATGATTTACTTAACAGAATAAAGCCTGTGAGTAAAATGCTTCAAGACAAAAATATGAACATTACACTTGCTTTAGAATCTATCGAAAACTTAAAAATATTCTTACAAGAATATCGATCAGATACAAATTTTAAAGAAGTTCTAAAAACGGCAAAATAACTGAGTGAAGAGGTGGATGGAGAACAAGAATTTAAAACTGGTACGGAAGTTAAAGCCTGTGAGTAAAATGCTTCAAGACAAAAATATGAACATTACACTTGCTTTAGAATCTATCGAAAACTTAAAAATATTCTTACAAGAGTATCGATCAGATACAAATTTTAAAGAAGTTCTAAAAACGGCAAAATAACTGAGTGAAGAGGTGGATGGAGAACAAGAATTTAAAACTGGTACGGAAGTTCGATGACGAAAGAAGACACGACAATTTGACTACGAGCATCATGATGAAACGCCACAATCGCCAGAAGATAAATTTAGAGTGAATGTTTTTTTTTATACACTTCTAGACGTTGCAGCATGTTCGTTAATAGAACGTTTTGAACAACAAAAAACATATTACGATAATTTCAATTTCTTGTATAGATTACTACAAATTAATAATGAAGATTTATGAAAAAATTATGACGATTTAGAGATTCTCTTGAAGGACCGCGATAATAAAGATGTAAATGCAATAGATCTATATGACGAGTTATGTGCTTTCTGGGATATTTTTCGGAAGGATAATTTAAATATTCAAAAGCCCTTTCAGTATTCTTAATTTTATTGTGTCCAATAATTTATCTTTCCCTAACTTTTCAATTGCTTTAAGAATACTATTAACCTTACTTGTTAGTTTAGCGAGCAGTGAACGTTCCTTTTCCAAGTTGAAATTGATTAATACCTACTTAAGGCCATGTATGTCACAAAAAAGGCTTATTAGTTTGTCGTTAATAGCTATTGAAAATGATATATGTGCGAAATTAAACGTTAACACCATTATTTCTAATTTTGTGAATATGAAATCAAAAACCTTGAAATTTTAATTTAAAAAATTTCAAGTAAATTTATGTAATTTAATTTATTTTCTGTTATTCTGTAAAGATGTCATTTTTTGAATACTTATATTAAATGTTCTAATTATTTCTGAATTCTTTTCTTATTTTCTCATGTTATTAAAATTATTTTATATAATATTATTTTCTCTAAAAATTATTAAAAATATTTTACAAGTTACCAAGAATTTAGTAACTTGTAAAATGCAAGAATTTTTTAAACTTTAGTTCAAATAAATTTTAACTTTAATTAAAATTCATTTTAATTTTGTTAGCGATTCGGGTCGGTGAGAAGGCTATAATCCCTGTATCATTATATTTAACGATTAAAGTGAAGTGGCTTTATCAAAATTTGCTTTAATTTTTGAGAATTTTTTGAATATTCTGGTTTTTAACGATTATCCTGCCTAGCCAACACCCCCCAGTTCGTTACATTTAGCGAACCAACGTGTGGCTGTTCTGTCAAAATTTATTTAAGAAATTTCAAATAATTCAAATTTTTATTGTCGTAAAAGAACAACACATCCCAGATCGTTACAGAGGCGCTTAGATAGAAATTGCATGCGGGCGCCAAAGACCCTATCTCTGCTCTGGGTAGATTGTTATGTAGGACAGAGCGAAAGACAAAGTGAATGGTATGGATTTTTAAAGAATGGCACAGTGCCATTAATGTACTATGCATGCATGGGAAGATGTTACAAATCTTTATGTGGAGAGTTTGAATAAGAGACAGGAGTGAGTGTGGGTATGCAGGAAGTTGTGATATTCTGATGAACCATAAGGTTTGTTTAAATCAGAATAGGGTACATAGCATTGTAATTGAAATGGTTATCGAGATGATTGTGTGAATGTCAAAAAGGTAACAATAAAGAAACTGATTGCAAAGAAAAGAGTGTGATTAATCATAAAGCATGCAATAATTGAATAATAGAGTGCAATTAACAGTAAGATGATGAGCAGGATTGATGGTGAGCAAGCTTGTGGGAGTAATGATGAGATAGCAAGAGTAAATGTTAGTGAAAAAATTACACAAGATTTATGAAACAGTTGCAGAGTGAAATGAAGAGATTTATAGATATGTGTGGAGCATTGTGTTGTTTAAGGAAATTGACAATGTCGACTAGATAATAACTAAAAATATTTATTTATTACTTCCTATATTTTGCTGAAGTTAAATCAGCATCTTCAGGGATTAATTACACTGGTATTAACTGCACTCAGGCACATTTCAATAACAAAGATGGAACAAGAGAGATACAGAATGTCATAAAGCCCAATAGTTATGCTACCTTTGGCTTTGGTTGGGTGTTCTTGGTTGTCTGAAAAATAAGAGTTTCCGATATGAGAGGCAGTTTAATACAACAATATTTGTTTAGGCTGGGATAGTTGGTAAGAGCTGCAGCATATTTGAGGAAAAGCTTCTCAAATTTAAATTTGCTTCGGTGGAGTAAGGAGGCTTTTTTCCCAACAGATTCTGTGCCAGTTATCCAGGGCATAGTCTCTTAATCCTGAGTGGTCATAGTGATGGCAATGGATGTAATCCATGCTTTGATTTATGGATGTTTGGCTGTCCTATGTGTTTGGCCATGGTATGAACAGTTGCAGCTGCAGGGTACCTGGTACACTCCAGGTAAATCCAGAAGTTGTAGCTGGTCTTTGGTGAAAGGGTCGCTATCTTTCTGTTTATGAGTGGTCACAAGAGTGTGCTTTTTTTAAGATCTTGGCCACATTTTCTGAGATGCCATGAATATAAGGGATGTGAGTGATGTATTTGCTGTGATCTCTTTTTTGGAAGGGAGGAGGAGGGTTTTGGATACGTGATGTTAAAATTCTTTTTATTTGGTGGGAGGTGTAGCCATTGGCCAAAAAAGATGTTTTTTATGTGGGAACATAAAAACTCAGAAACACAGAACTGACTCACATAAAAAACACCATTTTAGCCAATAGCTACATCTCCTACAAGATAAAAAGAATTTTAACACCATATACACACCTGGCACAGGATCCATTGTAAAAGAGTCACCTTACTCCACTGAAGCAAATTTAAATTCGAGAAACTTTCTGCTGCAGTAATTTAACTTCAGCAACTGATTTAACTTTACCAACTATCCCAACCTAAACAAATATGGTTGTATCAAACTGCTTTTTATATGGGAAACCCTCATTGGCAGACAGTCAACCCAACAGCTAAGAACACCCAACCAAAGCCAATAGGTGGTGTGATTATAGAACTTTAGGTCATCCTGTATCTCGCCTGTTCCATCTTTGTTACTGAAGTGTGCCTGGGCACATGTGTTTAATACAAGTGTATAAATCCCTGAAGATGCTGATTTAATTTTGGCAAAATATAGGAAGCAATAATTAAATATTTTCAGTTATCTAGTCTGTGTTGTCAGTTTCCTTAAACAACACAATGCTAGAGAATCAGCATATAAGCCTAAACACCAAAGTATGTATGGAAGAGTGAAGAAGACGGAAATGATTGATCTTGGTATGAAAGGGGTATTGAAAGACTCGAGAGTGGTGTTTTATGTGAATTTGATTATTAGAGGTCAGGTGAATGAGATGTACAGAGTTTGCTTATAGGAAAATAAAATGAGTAAAGTGATTGGGGCATTGGATAGTAGGAACCAATGACTTGACTGGAAACAAAACAAATGGAAGATTGAATTATTATTATTATTATGGGTATCTCCATGGAGTCAGTAGACTCACTGCGGGAGACCCAAAATATCAAAACAGTATCTATCATATCTCTTCTTGAATTCATTTACAGATGAAGAATTCACAACTGAGACAGGCAATGCATTCCACTCATTCATCACCCTCCAGGCAAAAAACCTTGTTCTCACACCCTTGTTAACCACACTTTTCCTTAATTTCCATGGATGACCTCTTGTTCTTCCATTCACTATCCCACAGCTGAAACATTTCCCCTGCATCAATTTTATAAAAACCTTTTAGTAATTTAAATGTTTTTATCATATCCCCTCTTCTCTGCCTATCAACCAACCTCTGCTATCCACAAGCTCTCAATCTATCAATGTAGGGAGCATTTTTTACATCACTCACCAATTTAGTCACTCTCCTCTGAACCCTCTCCTCAACTTCCTCATCTCCAAGGAACCCAGGTGACCAGACCTGAGCACAGTAATCCAAATGCGGAAGTATCAACGCTTTATAAAGGGGAATAATAACCTCTTTATCAACTATGTGCAATCTTGGACACCTTAGCAATGTGTCCCCTGAACTTCATCCCCCTATCTACCAACACCCCTAAGTCTCTAGTCTCATCAATCTCTTGAAGTACCGTTCCATCGATGTAGTGCCCAGCTGTAATCTTTTAATCCCAAAATGCATAACTTTACACTTTTCCACATTGAACTGATATCCATAATCTTTTGCCCATTTTGCTAGCTTATTTAAATCACCCTGCAAACTCTCAACATCAGCTTGATTTTTTATTGCGCTACCCAACTTTACATCATTGGCAAACAACTGAATATCTCCCTTTAAGCCATTTCCTATATTATTTATGTACAAATTAAACAACAATGGCCCAAGCACAGAGCTCTGGGGCACACCACTGGTCACCTGCCTCATCCTGGACTCTGCTCCTCCATACACCACCTTCTGGTATCTCTCCCTGAGCCATTCTCCTATCCATATCACCAGTTTAGTATCCATCCCCATCTGCTCCAATTTGCACAACAGTATTCCATGGGGTATCCTGTCAAATACCTTAGCAAAATCCAGAAATACCACTGTGTAGCCATTTCCTTTGTCCAACTCAGATGTCATTCTATTATAAAAAAGTTAATAAATTGCTAAGGCAGGATCGACCTTTAACAAAACCATGTTGGCCCTTATAGAGTATCATTTCCTGATCCACCCATTCTTGAATTTTGTCCTTAACCAACTTTTCCAATACTTTTACCACCACTCCCGAGATAGTGATTGGTCTGTAATTAACTACTGCAGTTTTAGAGCGGCCTTTATGCAGAGGAATTACTTTGCCTTCTTTCCACTCCCTAGGGATCATACCAGAGTTCAAGCTTAAGTTAAATAACCAAGTAAGAGGTGTTCACAATTCCTTTGCACATTCATGCAACACCCAAGGCTGATATTCCATCTAAACCTACAGCAGTGTTTGCCTTTAAATTTTGCAATATACTAAGTACTTCTAATTTCTTAACTTAAATTCTCACATTAGTTATTGCTACAGGTACAGAGATATCCTCACTTGGGTGATAGACTTTTGAAAAGTGATCACTCAGTAACTCTACTATTACATCTGAATTTGTCACCTCAATACAATCAGCACTCACTAAAGTTATCCTTCCGAAGTCATTCTTCCTTTTACTTGCCACATAGCGGAAGAACTCTTTGGGATTACCTTTGATCTCCTTGGCTAAGGTCTTCTCATAATCTGATTTAGCTTTTCTTACTATGCTGGTAAACTTCCTAGCTTGAGCCTTGTACTGCTCAAGGGTGTACTGATCGCCTTTCTCCTTGTAAATTCTCCATAACATTTTCTTTTTTTGCAGATCAAGCTTGATACTACTACTCATCCATCTAATGCCTACATTGTTTGTCTTCTTGACCATGGGGACACAATCTGATATTGCCTTCCTCAGATACCTGCTGATTTTATAGCAGGTATCTGAGGAAGATACCTGCTATAAAATAGCAGGTATCTTCAATATGTTCTATTGAATATATTGAATTGAATTCAATATGTTCTGCCATGGGACGGCTGCAAGCTCACTCTGAAGCTTGTTATAATTGCCTAACCTGTAGTTCCGTATATACCCCTTCTTAAGAGAGAAATCCACAGATTTTGCAACCTCCCAAGTCAATACCACATGATTACTCTCACCAAGTGGAGGTAATGAGGACACCTTACTTATGCATATATCCTCTGAACCAATGACCAGGTCCAGCACTCTCACACAACGTGTCCCTTCAATTATGTGCTGTTTCAAGTAATTATCTCATAGAAGATGTATGAATTCCATTTCCTTTTTGCCACGTGATATTTCCTCCTTCCAATTTATATCACCATAATTAAAATCCCCCATGATAATCACTAACCCTGCACTCATTGCACTAATTTGCTGATGCATGAATTCAATATCACCCCCTTTATCCCCTGGCCTGTAGCAGCAACCAACTGCATATTTGGTTGCGTTGGTCACTATTTCACATCAGACCGTCTCAAATGAACTATCATTCACATGTCTATCATCTTGATATACTACTTTCTTTGGCTACAACTCATCAGCTATCATCAACAGTACTCCCCCCCCCCCTCGTTCTATCTTCTCTATCCTCTCTGAAAATACTGTACCCATCGCATTCAATTCCAGTGACCACATCTTCTGCTGACAGCCAAGTTTCACTAATGCTTACAACTTTTGGTGAGATTGCACTGGTTAATGCCAATAATTCTTCCCTCTTATTTCGAATGCTTCTTGCATTGATATACAAAAATTGCAGATTCCCTTTAGTTCTTGTACCAGCTTTAGAACTGATGTACATGTCATTAATTTCAGTAGTCCCATGCCGATTTTTATCCACTCTATTCTGCAATTTATTTCGCGAATAAGGATCAACACATATACAATCACTGCTTAAGTTTCTCCCTCTTACACTCAACCTTTTCAATTTTAGTTTCCCTGCCCAATTACTTCAACTTGATCAGAAAACAGTAACTTCTTCAATCGATTATGACCTTCCATGTTCAGATGCAACCCATCTCTTGCATATAGCTGTCTTTTGCCTTCAAACACACTCCAGACATCAACAAATTCCAGACCTCTTTTTTTGCACATTCTTGTAATCATATCATTCATTATCATTGCTTGTCTACTTAACTCATAATTGTCAAAACGAGGCAGCGCACACACACTATCCTCCCATTGACACTTTTCTTCTTCACAATATCTAGCAATGGTCTTAAATCTTTTGCTACCCGATTTATACTACCACTCAGGTCATTTGTACCCACCATAACTCTCATCTTTTCTGCATCATGCCCTCTCTTTATTGCTAAAGCCACTCTCTCTATTGTTCCACTAGCCAAGCACTCCTCAGGCATACCGCTCTCCATACCCTTAATCATAGAATCACCATATATTTTACCACTCATAACTTCATTCAAGTCCAAACAAGCATCACTCACGGCCTCATTTTCTACGCTATTCAGCATGAGTCTCCCAGTTTCATTACTAAACGCTCTTTTTTACTCCCTCACTCTCATGACATTGCATTTCTTCTAGACCTCTTGTGCTTTCATTCTGTTGGCTCCCAATCACTCCCATACTATTTATTACTTCATCAATCACCAAAGACTCTCTCATACTTAATCCTGTTCTAGTTACTTCAGCTAAAGTAATCTCCATAGTCCTAATTTCTCTATTCAACACATTTACCTCAGTTTAAATTTTCAGAACCTCCTTACTAAGCACTTCCAATTCCTCTTGCAGAAGATGGTCACTTTTCATTTTCAGGAATTTCTGCCGAAGTTCTTCCGCTACGGTCACGATGTCTGCTTCCATTCCTAATCGCTTCAGCCTATCCTGACACTTCTCACATACGTCAGTGTTTTCATGCTTCTCATTTAGCCAGACAGTCCACAGATCCTTCACATTCTTTGGAGCATACATGTAGCAGTTTCCGCAACACATCCATTGCAAAAAATCCAACGCAGAGCCAGATTTTTGTATAGAAGCCCTCCTATGAGCCGTTGACGTACATCTCTTGTTAGACGCCATCTTTAGACGCTGAAGTAGTGAAACAAACAGCAGCGAAAACACAATATCAGGAAGTTGTTTAAAAGGATGAAAGATAATAGTGTGATAGGAAAGATAGTCATTGTGTTGGACAGTGATGAGATGAGGCAGAGAGCAAGGGTTATTATTGCACCTCCATGGAATCATAAGACATTGTAGGAGATCCAAAATATCAACACAATATCTATCATACCTCTCCTTGAAACCATTTACAGAAAAAACACTCACAACTGACTTGGGTAACCCATTCCATTCATTTACCACTCTCATAGTGAAAAATCTAGTCCTCACGCCATTGCTAGCCACATTCTTACCAAACTTCTAAGGAATGATCTCTTGTTCTACTCCCTCTAGCCAAGTGCTAAACATTTCCCTTGCATCAGTCCTATAAAAGCCTTTAAATAACTTAAATGCTTCTATCATATAGTGATATATCCCCTTTTTTGCCTATTAACTTTTTTGCAATCCATAAACCCTCAATCTATCCTCATAGTAAGCATTCCTTGGTCACTTGCCTCTAGATCCTCTCCACCACTTGTTCATCCCCAAGAAATCCAGGTGATCAGAACTCAGCACAGTAATCCTGATGCAGTCATATCAAACTTTATAAAGAGGAATGATAGCCCCCTTATTTCTGATTGTCAGTGTGTTTTTCAATAACCAAGTAATTCTGTGAACTACCCTGGCTATCTCAGCAATATGCCCTCTAAACTTAAGCTCTCTCTCTTTCTATCTCCCCCCATCCAGATTCCTGCCTTCATCAATTTCTTGGAGTACAGTTCCCTCAATGCAGTACACAGCCTGTAATCTTTGTATCCCAAAATGCATAACTTGACACTTTTCTATATTAAATTGGCATTCATTATGTTTTGCCCATACTGTCAGCCTATTTAAATCATACTGCAAGCTCTCTACATCTCCTTGATTAACTGTTATCCAACCCAACTTTGCATCATCAGCAAACAACTGAATATCTCCTTTCTTTTAGTGTTACATGGTGATCAGTATTCATTTAAAATTTTTTTATGGAATTTACAACCGTCTTAAGAAACTTTTTTATTATCCCAACGTTTCGATCTTCATATCAAGATCATCATCTGGAGCATACATAAATATACAAGACAAGCTGAGTTACATTATTAACTGTAAGCTAGAGAAACAATCATTTGATCACATGTTATTCTACTTGCATGACCTAGTGGAAAAAAAAAAATTATTTATAAATTACATCAAGCTAAATTCTGTTTATGATGACAGGATTAAACATTCTTTCTTACAGATGGTTTTCTTTTAGAAACAATGATGTCCTATTTTTAGTATTACAATTGTTATTTAAGATACTGGATTTTCTACAGTCCTGTTTATAGTTGTTCTTAGTGGGGAAGGTTTCGTCGGTCGAATATATGCCTTCCATATGTTTGGGATCTTTAGACTATCATTATTGTTCAGATTGGGGTGGTTGATAATGATCTCACAGGCTTCCTTAAATTTTCATACCATGTTTTAGTGCAATGTAGACAGCTAGTGCTTTTCCAGTAAATTCTGTGTAAGGTATTCAGGGCATTATCCGAAAGGCCAGCTTCACCATAATTATTATATTTAATGTGTCGTTTATGTTCTTTTTGTCTGATAGGAATTGTGCATCATGTTTCTCCTATATATGGTATGTATGGTATGTTGCAAGTACAATAAATACGGTATACTCCAGGGTGGGCTAGTGGAGGGAGTGGGTCTTTGGATGAGTTGAGTAAGCTTTTTAATTTTGCAGGAGGTTTAAAGGTGGCTTTGAGGTTGTATTTTTGTAGTACTCTGTTTATTTTGTCTGATGTTCCTTTAATGTAGGGAATGGTTATAGTTTTACTGTAGTCTGGTTTGTCTTTATTCTTTATTGAGGTTTTGTAGAGAATTTTGTTAATAGTGTTTTGGCCGTATCTGTTTTTTTGGAAAGTATTGCTGATAATTTTAAATTTGTCTTTCAGTGCCTGTTCACTGGAACAGATCGACTGAGCCCTATTTTTTAGAGTGTTGATGACACCTAGGTTTTGTGTTGGGTGGTGGTAGGAGTTTATGTGTATATATTGTCCCATATGTGTCAGTTTCTGGTAGACAGTGAAGGAAAGATTGCCAGAGGGAAGATGTGTGACAAGTGTATCTAGAAACGGAAGTGTGTTGTTTGTTTAGGTGGCTAAGGAATGTGTCTAATGTCTGGCGGCCATGGGACCAGATCGCGAAAACATCATCAACATATCTAAGCCAGACTTTGGGTTTTAGAGGGGAGGAACTTAAAGCACGTTGCTCAAAATGTTCCATGTAAAAGTTAGCATTAGGGGAGATAATGGCAAACCCATGGCTGTGCCTTCTTTTTGTAGGTAGAAGGCATTTTGCCATACAAAAAAAATCCAGTATCTTAAATAACAATTGTAATACTAAAAATAGTATTTTTAGTATTTACAAATTACTAAACAATGATGTCCTATTTTTAGTAAAAATACTAAAAATAGGACATCATTGTTTCTGAAAGAAAACCATCTGTAAGAAAGAATGTTTAATCTTGTCATCATAAATAGAATTTAGCTTGATGTAATTTATAATTTTTTTTCACTAGAGGTCATGCCAGTAGAATAACATGTGATCAAATCATTGTTTCTCTAGCTTACAGTTAATAATGTAATTCAGCTTGTCTTGTATATTTATGTATGCTCCAGATGATGATCTTGATATGAAGATCGAAGCGTCGGGATAATAAAAAAGTTTTTTAACATGGTTGTAAATTCCATAAAAAGTTTTTAAATGAAAACTGAATATCTCCCTTCAAACTATTTTCTATATCATTTATGTACAAATTAAACAGCAGCGATCCAAGCACAGAACCTTGTAGCATACCACTACTCATCTGCCTTCTCCTGGATTCTGCTCCTCTATATACTACTTTTTTGGTATCTGTTCATCATCCACCCTTTTATCCATGTCACCAGTTTCATATTCATCTCTATTTGTTGCAGTTTATGTAACAGAGTTCTACGTAGTATCCTGTCAAACACCCTTGCAAAATCCAGCCGTATCATCATGTAGCCATTTCTTTATCCAACTCAGCTGTCACTCTATTTTAAGTAAGTACATTACTAAGGCACGATTGGCTTTTCACAAAGCCATGCTGTGAAAAGTATGACTTTATGAAAGGTCAGACATAGAGTATCATATTGTTATATGAATTTTCTTTTTGTTCAACTTTTCTAGTACTTTTCCCACCACTCATGAGATAAAATTTGGTCTATAATTTTCTGCCACAGACTTAGATCTTCATTTATACAAGGAATTATTTTACTCTCCTTCCACCTTCTCAAAGGCATCACCATTTCCCCTGCACATTCTTGTAAAATGTGAGCCCATATCCCATCCAGTCTTGCTTGTATTTACATTCAGATTCTGCAATAATTAGAGGTACTTAGTATATTGATACTAAGTACCTCTAATTATTCAACCTTTGTTCTCGCATCAGTCCCTGTCACCTCTGTCATAACAATACCTTCACCTGGATGATATGCCCTTGGAAAATGATCACTCAGTAGATTAACAGTTTCGTCTGCTTCCGTTACCACTCTACCATCTGCACTGATTAAGGTTATCCTATCATAGTCATCCTTCTTCCTACTTGCCACATAATGAAAAAAAAATCTTTGGATTTCCTTTCTCCTGTTTGGCTATTACCTTCTCATAATCTGATTTTGCCTTCCTTACCATACTGGTCACTTTTCTTGTTGATCTGTACTGTTCTTGAGTTAGCTAGTCACCTTTCTCCTTATATACTCTCCACAACATATTCTTTGTTTGCAGCTCATACTTTATGATATTACTCATCCATCTAACTCCTACCTGACTTTAGGCATACACTGTAATATTACTTCCTCCAGATACCCTTTGACCTAAACCTCATGTACTGTGAACATCTTTCCCTTGCAAATCTTTATGCCATGGTACTGCTTCTAACTGCCTCCTAAGTGTATCATAATCAGCTACCTCGTAGTTCCACATATACCCCTTCTTAACTGGAATTTCCACGTTTTGCTACCTCTCATGTCAAGACCACTTGATATCTCACTATTTATTTTGAAGGCATATGCCAACGAGTTGACATCTACATCATATTTGTATAATATGAGTCTTGCACAGGTTCCAAAGGAGTGGAAGGAAGGTAAGATTGTACCATTTCTAATGGGAGGTGACAAAACTCAAAGCATCAAATTATAGGCCAGTCTGTGTGTCAGATGTTGTGGTTCAAGTGCTGGAGAGGTTAGTGAGAACCTGGATTCAGGATTGGGTTGATAACAGTGGTATTATCTTTGACGTATTCACATTTCTGTAATATTAATTAGAATGCATTTAACATACGTATTATGGGAAGTAAAAAAAAAAAAGAAAATGAGAGAGTTAAAGAATTATTTATGTAAAAAAAAATCCTTTTGGAAATTCATAAAGACTTGATGATAGAATGGTGATGATCATCCAGTGATGATAGAATGGATTTTAATCAGAGCAAGAGTTAAAAAAAATAATTGAAGTAATAAAAAAGCTGGATTGAATTTACACATAATTTGGAAAAAGATGTTAAAGGGAACAAGAGGATATTAAAGAGAACAAACAAACATTAATCTGTATTCCGATTAGTGAAAGTGACCATGCGGTCTTGACTTGGGAGATTGTAAAACATGAGGAATATTCTATCAAGAAGGGGTAATGCACACCCTCATAGTGCAAGAATCACCTGTACCAAGATTGAGGAACTCAGCTGGGAAAAGCTTCAGCATCCTCTGTGTTCTCCTGATCTTGCACCTTCAGGTGACGACTTATTTCAAAGTTTACAACATTTCATTAATGAAAAACAATACGATACATTAAAGGCACTGAAATTGAGCCTATGCAACTTCTTTTGCCTCCAAACCTATATTGAATTCTATAGAAATTACATTATGATGCTTTCACAACATTGGAAGAACGTTATTGATTCAAATGGAGAATATATACTTGATTAAATTATCAGATGATTTTTGCTTTATATTCTTTCAAAACATAATGCTAAAAATGACATTGCTTTTGAGATGACCTGCTGATACAATGCTGATGGATTGCACCTGGTGATGTGATGTCTAACTAGGATGATATACCCTTTGCCACATTGATATCAAAGAGTATAAGATGGCTACATGGTTTCTGATGGTGAAAAGTAATCCTGCTGTCTTGACTTGGAAGACTGAGGACCATTCTTTCAAGAAGGTGTGTGTGTGTGTGTGTGTGTGTGTATGTGGAATTACAAGGTAGGTGATCATTACAAGCTTAGGAGGAAACAAAACTCTGCCATGGCCTAAATCACTGAAGGGTAAGGATGTTAGTAGTGTATGGAATATAATTAAGAGTCATCTAGAGGAAGCAATATTAAATTGCATACCTAGGGTAAGGAGGGTTAATCAGGTAGGAGTTAGATGGATAAGTAATATCATTAAGCATGAGCTGCAGAAGAAGAAAATGCTGTGGAGGATATATAAATAAAGAGAAAGGTGGCCAGCAAAACTCATGAACAGTACAAGGCTCAGGCAAGAAAAGTGACCGCATGGCATGGAAGGAAAAATCATATGAGAAGAATCTAGCCAAGTAGGCTAAAGGAAATCCCAAAGAGTTCTTTCATTATGTGGCAAGTAAGAGGAAGAATGATTTTGGAAGATTAATCTTAATGAATGATGATGGTCATAAGGAGACAGAAGCATATAAAATAGTTGAGTTACTGAGTGACCACTTTGCAAGGTATATCATCCTAGTGAGGTTACTGCTTTAACCTATGTGACAGACACTAATGTGGGAACAGAGGTGGATGAATTGGAGGTTCTTAGGATATTGCAGAATCTCAGTGTAAATGCAGCTGTGGGATTAGATGGGATATCAGCTAGGGTTTTCCGAGAATGTGCAAGGGAACTGGCAATGCCTTTGACTAGGCTCTTTAATTTAAGTCTCAGCTCTGGTAGAGTTCCAAGGTAGTGGAAAGAGGACAAAATAATTCCCTTGCATAAGGGAGGTTCTAAGACTACAGTAGCAAATTATAGACCAATCAGTATCTCAAGCATGGTGGGAAAAGTACTAGAAAAACTGGTCAAAAAAGAGAATTTAAGAATGGGTAGATAAAAATATGATACTATATGAGGGCCAACATGGCTTTGTAAAGGGTCAGCTATACCTCAGTAATTTACTAACTTTTTATAATAGAGTGACAGCTGAGTTGTATAAAGGAAATGACTACACAATGATTTTGCTGGATTTTGCAAAGTCATTTGACAGAATACCACATGGAACACTCTTATGCAAATTAGAACAAATGGGGATAGAAATGACACTGGTTAAGTGAATAAGAAGATGGCTGTTGGACAGATATCAAAAAGGGTATATGGAGGGGTAGAATCAAGGCAAAAACAGGTGACTAGTGGTGTGCCACAAGGTTCAGTGCTGGAACTATTGCTGTTTAATTTGTACATAAATGATATCGGAAATAACCTGAAAGGAATATTCAGTTGTTTACTGATGATATACTCTATCTAAAATTAGATAGAGTAATAGTTAATCAAGGCAATGTAGAGAGGTTTCAGGATGATTTAAATAGGCTGTCAGTATGGCAAAAGATAATGAGTGTCAGTTTAATGTGGAGAAATGTAAACTTATGCATTATGGGATAAATAGATTGAAAGCTGTGTATCACATTGATGGCACTGTACTCCAGGAAATAGATGAAGCTAGAGATTTAGAAGTGGTGGTAGAGAGAGAGTTAAAGGATTAAAAGTAAAGTTTAAAGAGTTAAAGTTAAAGGACATATTGCTAAGGTAGCCCATAAGATTACTTGACTATTGAACACATTAACAAGTAGAGATAAGGAAGTTGTTATTCCTCTTTATAAGGCCTTGATACGTCCATGCCCGGATTGTTGTGCTCAAGTCTGGTCCCCTGAATTTCTTGGGGATGAGGAAGCAGTGGAGAGGATTCAGAGAGGCGCGTGACCAAGATGTGGCGTGTGGAATATTCCCTTTGGAATAGATTGAAGATGTGTGGACTGCAGAAGTTGGTTGATAGAAGCAAAAGAGCTGGAAATGGTAGAGACATTTATGTTGCTTAAAGGGTTTTATAGGATAGATGCAGGGGAAATGTTTCAGTACTTGGCTAGAGTGGAACGGGTTGCCATCAGTTGTGAGTGCTTTGTCTGTTAATGGGTTCAAGGAGAGGTATGATAGATTGACTTTCTCGTGATGAGTTTTTGAACTCGTGGAGGTTCCTGTATTATAATAATGATAATAGTAATAATATATTATATTGATTAATATTTATTTGTTTTAGATTTATGACCAAAGCAGTCAAGGCTACAAGGCCAGTGTATTATGTCTGTAAATTACGTGTGTTCTTCTGGCTAGTTAGTTTGTTTTGTGGGATGAAAAACCCAAGTTTCCAGGAAGAAATTGATTAATGAAGAATGGAATAAGAAGCAGTGAGGAAACCAGGTATTTTGATAAATGGAGATAGAAATCTTGTTTCTGAAAAGAGATTAGGTTTATGTGGCATTATTATTTTAGAAATCTGTTAAACAAAGCTAGAAGCCATAGTTAAATAAACTGGAATGAATATAGTAATGAGAGAGATAATAGGGATATAGGTCTGGCAGAAATTGAAGCATTAAGGTAGATAGGAAATTTGAGATGAATGGTTTGTGTGTTGAATTGATCAGAGCTTCTAGGAGTTCCAAATTGAAATGATGTCACACAACCATTTCAGCTGCCAAAGATGTCAATCTTTAGACTGTTCTGGAAAAAGAAGATAATATCCAATGATTTGACAGGGGGATTGTTGTTCCAATATATAAAAGAGGCTCAAGAAGGAAATGTGGTAGCTTTAGAGGAAGAACATTATTGTGTCATGAGAGGATATGAAACTATTTTGGCAATTATTTTGAAGGTGATTTGAAAGAGGCAGGTCTAAGAGTTACCAGTAACCAGGTGACTAGATCTGTGCACAGAAATCTGAGGCCTGATTAGTTCTTTATACTTTCACCTCCTTATCCATACATGTCAGCAATTTTCACATTATGGCAGTGTTCTCTGGTTAACCTTTAAAACTTTCATGTATATATATATATATATTCTCTATCCATCAAGAACTCCAGCTGCCTTGCCTCCACTTCCTGAAGCAATGTTCTGCAAATATGACAAACCTCCTTCTCTGGCCAAAGTGCATATTACACTTAGCAACATTGAAATGACACCCATTCAAAACAGCATCATCAATTTCCTTCAAGGGGTGTTCAGGCTAGAATGACAGCACGACATGATCAAATTTACATTATTAACCCTTTGCACTCTGTGCTAGTGTGTATCAGAGTAAGTTTTAAGTCTTGTGTGCATCATGTCTATGTTATGGCCTACAGATCGAATGGCATCTCCCAGATGATGCATACAAATTCCTGTGTAACATGTAAGCCATCTGAGAGATGACGTTTCTGTTATGATGGCATTTAAAAATAAGATCTTGTTCAACAGTACTACAGCGTGCTTGGGATGAAAGAGTTTTGTACAAGTCATTCTGAGCAGTGTTTTTCCTAGTGTGGTGTAGCTCCTGCTTCCTTGGTAGGGATACTGTGTATTCGGGTATTCATTGTTTATGCAAGATGGATAGATTGGAAGATAAAGAAATTGAAGAAATAGTACAGGATGTTAGCGAAAGCTATTTTAGCAATTCAGATGATGAACGGACTTGCAACAAACCTGAGGATAATTATTCTGAAGGTGATTTGGACTCCGATGATGACATGGAACAGAATAAAAATTGCATTAGACAGGGTGATAATACCCGGACAGCATGGCTACTTGAATATGGAATATGACTTCTGCATTATTTCAATCTTGGTATCACTGGATCTGGCTCCCACTGATGAGACCTTGATAAAGGTCGAAATCGGTCTGGGTAGTTGCCCTTCCTATAATGCTAAGCATTCTGTAATCTGTAAGGATATGTGCACTGCATTATGGGATACTAAGGCAATGTGAAGTCATTAGCCTCTATATACAAGTAGTCCAGTTGTGAAGTGCATGTGCAAACTTTGTTTGCTTACACTTGGATAAAAGATGAAACCAAGAATATAATTTCTTGGCATCTTTAATTGCTTAGCTTCTATGTATTCTTTTAGGGCCTATGCTAACTTATTTGCAAGGACATTTTGGTATGCTTTCTTCTTTTCCAGAACTGCTTCTTTAACTTCTTGTGTCCATCATGTTGTTCTTATTTTTCTATCCTTGCAGACAGCTTCACCACATGCATCCTTATCTGAATCGATGATTTTTTCTTCAGAGTTTGCCACTGAACCTCCAAAGGTTTGGTTCTTGTTTTTGAACTGTTTCATTTTTTTCTTCAATAACGTTTGTATAACTGGGTCTACAGTTGATCTATAAAAGCTGCTCAACTTTAATTATTTTTAAGACATTTTTTAACATGCATACTGTTCTTTTTAATGTGATGTTTAGTTTTATTCTATATAAAACTAAGTGATGGTCTTTCTTTCAAATTCTCTGTACACTCTTGTATCCTGAACCAGCATGAAGATATGATCAACAATAACATAGTCAATGAGGCTTTTCTTATTTTTTGTTTCTTTCCTTCACATGATCTTTATGCTGGAAAACATGGTGTTAGTAATGACTATCCCATGTCCTGAGCCGGAATCCACAGATACTTACCATTATTATTAGCCATGTCCCCTTTTCTTCAAATTTCTATATTTCTGGTGGGATTCACTTCCTACTCTGCTGTTGAGATCTCCAACAGTACCACTTTTTATTTTCTTTGTCAGCTGCCTGCTCTAGTGACTTGAAAAATTCCTCTACTTCTTCCTTAGTAGAATCATCTGTGGGACTATAGGCACAAATAAGATTCATTGTCCATTTCACCATTTCGAAATTTGCCCACAACTCTGCTTGCAATTCATATAGATGTAAACACAACTATGGCCATTCAGGCTTGGCTGACCATGTTTTGGACACCACCCACAGAGTATCATGGAAGAAAACCACCATGCTCCACCACAGCAAATTCAAGAAAGAGAGAGAGACTTTTCTTAGAAGCAGCAGCAGCAGCTCTCAGAAACCAACCAAATCTTAATAAATACGGTTGCATTAAGCTTCCGAAGATTTGGGAAACACTCATCACCAGAGATCCCACCTTACATTCCAGGCCACCTACTACCGCCCTTAGAGGGCGCTCCACCTAGATAGGACTTTAGTGTCACCCACGTGGTTGGGCTTAGTATTGTAAGATTTGTGTGTGCATGTTACATTAATTGTTTTTGTAATCCCCGTAGATGTCCTAGTGACTAGGACGAAATATAGGAAGTATTAAATTCTATTTTAATTCTTTTTGAGTGTTGTAAAAAATCCATTAAGCCTCCAACATGATGTCCTCACAGCACTTAAGCCTCTACACACGAATTCTGCTTGCAATTGGCTTCCAATCAATAAGTTTATTATCATATTGTGTCGAATGCTGTCTCTACTCCTTCCTTTCTTTGATTATTATTGCCTTAATATAACATCCTATACTTATTATATAGAGATCTCACCTTTTTTTTGTATTCTTTGTTTCAGCGATGCCAATTATGTTCACATGATACTTTTCTAGTTCTTCCACAATCTCAGTTTCCTTTCCATTAATATTCCTTATATTGATGGTTGCTGTCTTCAGTTCTTCTAATATTGGGTTTGTTTTTCTATTAGATGTTGATCTTGAGTCTGTTCAGTAGCTGATTTTTCACTGTTCTCACTGCTTCCCTGGCAAAAATGGGGGGGGGGGGATTTTTAACTGGACAATGTCCCAGCTGGCATTGAAATGTCATCATGTTCCACCACCATATTACTTGTGGTTTAAGCCAATAAAGAGAGTACAGTTTGGTTGGCTAAGTCCCAAATTGCCAGCCCATTCTCATTCGTTCATTATCCAATGGATACCTACTAACAGAGTGTATCATGTGAAGGTGAGGATTGGACATTAGGTCAGAATCCCCATTCAGTTCTGTGCATTCCTTAAAGATGATATGTAGGTCTCCTTCCAGTTATTTGGCTTTGACCCTTAAGCAACCCCCCCCCCTCCCTATTCAAAAACACCAACCTATTCAAATCCTTTTGTAACAACATCCTATTAGAACTTTCTGACTTTCTGACTTCCTAATTTGGCATCATTCAGCAAACAACTGAAATCGCCTCTCACATCTGAACTATTCACTGATAAAAAAAGAAATTAAAGAACAGTGCTCCCATAACAGAATCCCATGGTACCCCACTCATTACTTTCTATTTTCCAAACACTGCACCCCCATACACAACTTGCTGAATTGAGTCAGTCAACCATCCTTGTAACCAAATGACTATCCAGCCCCATCCTGCTCAATTTCTACAGTAGTTTATCATGTGGTACTTTATCAGATGCTTCAGCAAAATCCATATAAATCATGTATAAACATCTATTTTGTCCAATACAGTAGTTATCCTATTATAACATGTAAGGAGGTTACTAAATCATAACTCTCCCTTAACATACCCATGCTGCTCTCTGCAGAGAATTCTATTCTCATTAATCCAGGTTTTATTCTTTCTCTAACTAGCCTCTCTAATATATTTGCCACTATACCTGATATACACACTGGTCTGTAGTTAGTTGGACATTGCTGACTTGAATTTTCTTATGCAGTGGCACTATTTTTCCTTCCTTCCTTGGACTGTTCCTGTTGCCAGATTTCTGTAGAATAACTGTCAAAGGCACCACCAGCTCTTTTTGCACATTCCCTTAATATGTGTGGCGATATCCCATCCATTCCCATAGCCTTATTAATATCATAGTTACGTCATATTCTTAACACTTCACACTCTTGAAATGTCACTCTTAATTCCCCCCACCCACTAGCAACATACCCATTGAACATTTTCACTATATCTTCAGCAGATGACTTGTTTCATTTCTAGCACCTAAAGTCACTCTTCTGTATTCACCCTTTCTTCTGCTAGCAGTATAATTTAGAATTCTTTTACATGCATAACTGTATAATTTTTTTAACAGATATAGATATAGAAAGGTTTTGCTTTACTGCTTCAGCTAATCTCCTTTCATATGCCAGTATCTCTTGCCTGACTACTCTTGTCACCCTCTTAACCTTTGCTGTACTCATCATTCTGCTGAAGAGTATCATGTTCTTTATATCTCCTCCATAAAATCCTCTTTCTTAGAAACTCTTTCATAATTTCATGAGTAATTCATTTCATCCCTGCTTTATTTATCCTCCTAACCTTAGTGATACAATTTAATATTGCTATAAGTAACTGTTCAGGCCTAGTCCTGGGTGCTGCTGATTTCTCTCTCTTTCAGTTGATCAAGCCATTCCACTTCACCAGTCTCTGTTTCCTTAATTTATCATAGACTGCTGCTCTGTAATTCCACACATCTCTTTTGTTCCGTGTCACCAACTTGGGAGAGTGATCATGGTGACGTGTTTTGAGTCTTTTGACTCAAGTCAGTCAAAAGGAATTGTAGATATGAATGGGATGAGGAATTATAGATAGGAAAGGAGGGCCAGGGGAAGCTACTGTACTTATATACCAATGCAAGAAGTATCAGGAATAAAGGTGCAGAGTGTAGCCCTGATACAGTTAGTCAGTCAGTCCATAAATCATTGATTAAAGATGCAAAAAAATTATATTCCTGGTTTAATCCTTTATCTAAGTGTAAGCAAACAAAGTTTGTGCTTGAAGTATTTTCAGGACTGGGCAACCTGTATACAGAACAGTGGCGGCTTGTACATAAGCACTGCGACACTGCAGCACCCCCAAGGAAAAAACAAAAAAATTAAATTTTGTTTGTGTTTATAAATAATAACAATGCTTACAACATTATATAAATGCAATACAACATGTTAAAGATTACATATTATGTTTCGACATTGATTGAATAGTTAATAATTGGAATTGTTTGGTTAACGCTTTAGATTACGAAACAAATGCACTGCGATCTAATGCGGTGTCGGAATTATCACGTCTGGTCAGTTGCGGCTAGACTCGCCAATATTCATTTGCACTTGTCACTGCATGTAACAAGTAAATCCGACAGTGCTTGTTGAGAAGTGTCACTACAGATAAATTGTATGCTTGTGCATGTTATTTCTGTGAGATACGAAACTTTTATTATTGATGTGTATTCGTGGTGAGAGTGAAATATTTTTCAAAAATATTACAACGAAATTACGAAATATTTTTGGCAAAAGTAATTTTTGCCAAAAATATTTCGCCCTCACCACGAACACACACTAATAATAAAAGGTTCGTATCTCACATAAATAACGTGCACAAGCATACAATTTATCTGTAGCGACACTGCTACAGATAAACTGTTACATATTCTTGAATATTTACATATTCAAGAATATGTAAATTTACTTATTAATAAATTGGTTACTGATTAGGAAAAATGAATTATTTTTCTTATTTTTTTATTTGGTATATGCAGCACCCCCACTTAAAATTTTCACTGGCTGCCACTGATATAGAAGCTAATGACTTCACATCGCTTGCCTTAGTATCCCATAATGCAAAGCACATAGTGTCTTGCCTTAGTATCCCATAATGCAAAGCATATCCTCATGGACTATTATGTATTATGGGAAGGGTCACTACCCAGACCAGTTTCGACCTTTATTGAGCTCTCATTAGTGGGAGCCAGACCCAGAGGTGAAACCAAGGTTGAAGTAATGCAGTAGTCAATATTTCCATATACGAGTAGCCAAAAGGTGTCAAAAAATACTAAAATACTTTGGATCCAGAGTATATTCTTCTTCTTCTTTCACTATATGTTATTCCCACTTCCTATGCGGGGGCCCCGTTACTTAGATGCGACTTCTTGTTAATACCACTCCCAACCAACCTGTTGCCTAGCCTACCGCAGGAGGGGGATATATTTTTGGCTTTAGTAGCAGCATATGTTCACGGGGCCGGTTTGCCTGCTTGCACGATGAAAAATGCCAGATAAACTGACAGAAAAAACCTTACTGCCTGTGCCTAAGACCAGCTAACTTGGCTATGGCTGAGGAAGATCCTCAAATTCCTCACGTCTTCGATGGGAATCGAACCTGAGACACTCCTTCCCCAGTCATATGGTTGCAAAGTGCAAAGCCACTAGGCTAACCATGCGGTCTGATTCAGAGTATATTATTAAATATACTAATTTAATAATAAGAGAAGATCCAAATACAAGATTTGATATTGTCAGATTTTATATTTGGATCTTCTCTAGGCACCTCTAATTGCACAAATTGACCTAGATCTTGGTGTCTTCTTCTGGACCTTTTTCCTGACCAAAGCTTTTGCTAACCTTTGCTTCCCCATTATGTTTAAGTGACCATATCACTTGAGATTGAATGCTAACAATGTTGGGGTTCCTTCCTACTACCTTAATTTTTCTCATAATTCTTATCTGTGGGCACTAGTCTTAGATGAACTGTTTTACTTCTAACCCAGCTCTCAAATCTATTAGTTAAAATTGGTTTGAACACTGTCTTATATACAGCTTTTTTTTAGTGTCTTAATTAATTTCTTTCTTATACCATATACATTTATTCAATTGACTTCCTACCATACCAACTCCTCACTAATTCTGCTATTTCGATATTTAATTTGACTTCACTAAAACTGTACCTAAATAGCTGATATTTACTTGTTCTGTGTTCTTGTTCAAGAGCAAGTATAATGTGATGTGAATATGTGGCATCTCTTGATGAGTCCCTGACTCCCTGAAGTTCTCTTGTAATAATAATAATAATAATGTTTTCCATTCAGGATGCAGTTAATGTTCTCATTAGGAATTATAGACAAATTAACATAAGAATATTTTAATATTTGTCAAATATTTCAGTCTGAAACTAACAGACTATCTTCAGTGACTACATAGGAACAGTTTTTAACAAGGTGGAATACCAACAATTGATCATTCAAAAGTAGAACGAGCTGTGTGATGTTACATTGCTAAGCACTATAGAGAGGTGAATTTCATCAGAGTGATGAATAAATTATAGGTATTAATTCACAATTTCATATAATCTTAATTTATAAATAACACTAGATTAATGTAGGAATTAAAAGTCTCAATTAAAAAATAAAAAAAATAATATTTTAATGTGTTATCCAGATTAAACTTTCCCATATTTTTGATAAGGATATACAGTCATTTCGATTCAAGTTAGGGCATTGAAGTAAGGCCTCAGCACTCCCTTTGAATAGGCGTTCGAATTTATTGTGACATCTGTGCAGAAGGCAAGTCTTGAACCAGAGGATGTTGTGGTTTGTCTTTATCCCATGCTGTGCCAATCCAGACTTATCGGATTTGTTATGCAGAATGTATGATTGATGTTCTTGAATTCTTTTTTTATAGAGCATCCTGTTTGTCCAAAGTAGGACAGATTGCAGTTACAAGGAACTTGATATACACCAGGCAGGTGTATATCAAGGTGAGCGTTTATCTTTAGAAGAAAGGAAATAGGTGGATATTTTGTTAATAGGTATATAAGTGGCTGTTAAATCATATTTCTTTAGAATTCTTGAAATTGGTTCTGAAATCCCAGAAATATATGGAATTGGAACTCGACGTATTGATTCTTTGTTGTTCTGGATTGAATTGTAGGAATTGAACAGATGTTGTGTACCTTTTTTCGGAGAAGCCATTTAATATCATGTGATGTTTGATAGTTTCTGTAATTCATGAGGAGCTGAACAATTACCATATTTGCTGGCGTATAAGATGCACTTTTTTCCTTTGAAATTAGGTCTGGAAAACAGGGTGTGTCTTATACGCCAGTACTCAGTTTTTTATTACTTTCATTTCTGGAAATTTTCTTTCTTGAATGCGATTTCTTCAAGAAAGAAATTGCGTTCAAGTTACGCGATTTCTTTCTTGCTTCCTTGCGGTGTATGAGAGCATTCCAGTTATGTTAGTTATGTATTCCAGTTACTGAAATACATTCTAGTATTCCAGTTACTGAAATACATTCTAGTATTCCAGTTATGGATAGATAACATTTGGTCTAGGCACCCTGTTGAAGAAGCCTGCCCTGCTAGTATGGGATCAGTTTTGTTCTCACAGAACAGATGTTAAAAATAAACCCAAGGAATTGAAAACTCAGTGAGCTCTAATTCCAGGAGTTCTAAGTAGTCATCCTCAACCTTTAGATGTCTGTATTAATAAACCATTTAAGGGATTTATGAAGGAGAAGTGGAACAGTGCATCCAGAAGACTGCTGGATGCAGTCTTCAGATTTTGAGGTTACGCCATCAGGAAGAAGGAAGAGGCCTAGCTTTTCGCAAGTGTGTGAGTGGGTCAAAGCTTCATGGGATGCTGTGAAAACTGAGACAGTGGTTAAATCGTTTAAGAAGTGTGGCATTAGTAATGCACTGGATGGTACAGAGGACAATTTGTTGTATGAGGACTCAGAGGTTTCAAGTGTCTCTTATTTAGCTCTGGAGATGAATTTGGTTCTGACAAAGAAGATTAAAAGGTGGGTACTCCTTCCTAGTTAGATTTAGTATTTGTTGAAAGTAGATCTACTTATTACTTTATATTTGAAATACTGTAAATTCATTATAATATTCAATGATAAAGTTTTTTTCATAAAAATGTATACAAAAAAGGGTGGGGTGCGTCTTATATGCCAACAAATAGAGTAGTTCTAGCTCATCGGATTAAACATTTCATGATTCCTGTTATAAGGATAAGGATGATGAGCAGATTGTTTTAGAATATAACGTCCAGTGCAAGTGGGTTTTCTGTAAACTGTTTTTGTTAGAATACCTGAAGGTAAACGGATGAGAAGGATGCCTAAAAAGAATAACTTGTTGTCTTTTTCAATCTCCATGGTAAACTTAATACGAGGATGTAAGGAATTGATTCTGGCTAAAAAGGAAGGTAAAGAATCTCTGTTATGAGGCCACACTTGAAAAGATGGCATCTATATATCTCACCCAAAAGCAATGTTCCCTCTAAGCTGTGTGCATGTGCGCACGCGCACATGTTTTACAACTAGCGCACAAAGCAAAAAATATGCACACACTAGATCTTCAAGATGAAATTAAAATTTATTAATTAAAGAAGTTCCCCCTAAACATTAACCTATAAATTCTTTAAAAAATACGGTAACTCGGCAACGCTCAAGCTTATAACCTCGCATTTTTTATTACATTCTATTTTAGAATGTAATAAAATATTAAATTTAGTAACCCTATTTTAGGCTAGCGATTTGATGCCAAAGTGAAAGGGGTGTGGCTTAAATGTATAATTTTTAAGTAGCATATAGAATTGCACGCGGTTTGTTTACATCTCAGGCCTAACTAATGGAAAATTTCCAAACGTGATTGGCTGATCAAATTAGTTCAAGCTCATGACGAATTAAAACAATGGGTTCATAATTTTAATAAAAATAATTAAATACTTTTAAAAACTTAAATTAGAGTACAATTAAAAATATTGCAGCATTTTAAAATTCTTTAATTTTTAAAAGGAATTTTAAAATATTAGACTAAATAATAACATTCGTGTACACGCATTGAGATACAACCAAGTTAATTAAATCTAGCCTCTAGGCATATCTTTTAGCTCTTGTATTGCCTTCGGCAGTGTTTAGTGTTGGTTTAGCTTTTGCCTTGCCAAGTTATTCAGCGAATAGTGTACATTTGTAAATTTATAAAAACAATAAAAAACATTCTTCAAATAACAAAATTACAAAAAACTGATGCACCGTGTCAAATTCAAAGGAAGCAAAAGGTGTGAAGTGAAAATGAACTGCTAGCTGCTTTAAAAGTGAATGGCTGGATGAAATAGTGAAAACTGCTATGCCAAAAGCTCATGAGTTGATAAACATTCAGCTGCGTGAAATATTTATGTATGATTCTACAATTGGTGTTGTTGGTATTTATTGTCGTGATGCAAAGGTTGCTGGGGATTTTGCTAATGGGAAGAAGTTTGATGTCACTCGGAAGTTGGACTTTTTGAAACGCCATTTGACAAGTAAAATACATCTGGATGGTGTACACAAACTTAGACAACAAAATTGTTGATTGCCAGCTACAGGAGTACTGCGTATGCAACATGAAAGTTCAGATGTCCGAGAGAGAAAATGATCAAACCCAGAGTAGATTAAAGTTCTTATTGACAGTGTCTTATTAGTTGTTAAGATGAATAACTCTTTATTTTCAGTTCAACATATTAATGAACATATGGAAAAGTATGTTCAACTCCCACACAGCTGGCAAAGCAAAAATTATGCGTTTGAATTTCTGGAAACAATCAATTTAATTGTTAAAAATTACATGTTTGAGTAAGTTGCATCTGCAACTTTCCACACCTTAACCATTGATGAAAGCACTGATATAAATGTTAACAAATGTCTCATTCTCTATTTTAAGTTTAGACCTAAAGATTGTAATGAATATAAAACATATTTTGGCAGAATAATTAAGTTGCAGGCATGTGATGTTTCCTCCATTGTGTTAGCTATTAAACAGTTTTATCAAGAAAAGAAACTTGATCTCCAAAAAATGGTGATGTTTACCTCTAATGGAGCTGTAGTGATGCTGGGCAAAGTTAATGGTGTCGCTGCGAAACTTAAATTAGAAGTTCCACATCTTGTCCAGCAACACTGTGTAGCTCACCGTGAGGATCTGGGATACGTGGAAGGAAATTAAACTAATCAGAGATATTGATACATTAATGAGAACAGTGTACACACTCTTTTCTCGTTCCACAGTGAAAAGACATGAATTTAAAGAAATTGTCGAGGCGTCTGAAAATGAAGCTATTGCCTTCAGACCACTCAATGAAGTGCGGTGGCTATCCAGACATTTTGCATTACAGGCAATAATAAGAAACTATGAGGGACTGATCACATATTTTGAAAAAGACAAATCAAATGAACCGGTGGTTAATTATTGTCACAATAAATTAACTAATGTGACATTCAAAGTAGCTGTTAATGTTTTAAGTGATGTTTTTTTGAAGAAATAGCTTCCCTGTACAAAATCTTACAAAGGAGTAAACTTACACCACTAGACAGTCATCATTTTGCCAGAGGGAAGATTAACAAAATCAGGAATCAGTATTTAGAAGGTGGCGCTTGCTGGAGTGACAGAGTAAATGCTTTACTTAAACAAGAAGAGACTGAACCAGCAGATACCAGGCCCCTGTTAAATTTTATAAATTGTTTATGTGCACATTTAGAGGACAGATTCCCTGAGAATGAGATACAAGAATGGTCAGTGTTTGATATCTCCTCTATTTCACATTGTGATTCCTCATTTGATTCACTTTAAATTTCTTTAAAGTGAACATGTTAATGTCCTTTGTCTTAAATATCATGATTTTCTGGATGATACTAGAGAAATAATTAGTCAGTTCAATGATTTCAAATTTTTTGTACAAGAAAAAGTTACATGCAAAATGATATCAAATTTTACACAAATGGTTGCATTTGCTCTTGTATCAAAATAAGCAGTTTTGTGATTTGGCAAAGTTGATGGATATTGGAGGATGTTGAAAGTTTATTTTTCACTTGGTTAGAGTATAATAAATTTAGTTTAATCCTTTATCCAAGTGTGAGCCAACAAAGTTTGCGCCTGAAAGTATCTTCAGGACTGGGGTAAGGTGGTACAACACCTGGACAACTTGTTGCAAAGGTGGAGCAAGTTACCAACACTCCTGTGTCAGTATCTCCTATAATGCAAAACACGTCTCCTTGCAGATATGTCTAATGTTATGCATTAAGGGAAGGGCCACTACCCAGACTAGTTTCGACCTTTATTGAGGTCTCTTCAGTGGGAGCCAGGCAGAAGCATTCGCAGGTCATCTCTACCTATAGGAGTTGCCAAATGGTGTGCCACCCTTTTTTAATAAATTACTCTGGATTTAGAGAAAGATGTTGAAAGTTTATTTTTCACTTGGTTCAAGTATAATAAATTTAGTTTAATCCTTTATCCAAGTGTGAGCAAACAAAGTTTGCGCCTGAGAGTATCTTCAGGACTGGGGTAAGGTGGTACAACACCGAGGCAACTCGTTGCAAAGGTGGAGCAAGCTAACAATACTCCTATCTCAGTATCTCCTATAATGTGAAAGATAAGTGAAAAATAAACTTTCAACATCTTTCTCTAAATCCAGAGTAATTTATTAAAAAAGGGTGGCACACCATTTGGCAACTCCGATAGGTGGAGATGACCTGCGAATGCTTGGGCCTGGCTCCCACTGAAGAGACCTCAATAAAGGTCGAAACTAGTCTGGGTAGTGGCCCTTCCCTTAATGCGTAACATTAGACATATCTGCAAGGAGATGTGTTTTGCATTATAGGAGATACTGAGACAGGAGTGTTGGTACCTTGCTCCACCTTTGCAACGAGTTGCCCTGGTGTTGTACCACCTTACCCCAGTCCTGAAGATACTTTCAGGCGCAAACTTTGTTTGCTCACACTTGGATAAAGGATTAAACTAAATTTAGGATATTGGAGGAACTGTCCAATATGAACATCTAGTGCAGACTGTGAGCGAGATTTTAGTCTAATGAATCAAATAAAAAAACCAACTTAGAAACCGTTTAGGAGAATGTCATTTGGATATGCTAATGAGAGTGAAAAGTTACCAATTATATGGAAATTCAATTAATTTAGATAGTGTGTATAAAGAGTGGGTGAATGCCAAAGACAGAAGAGAGAAAAAATAAAGAGATAGAAGCTAGAACTAAACAAGATGAAATGAGTAACGTACTTATTATGAATGTTTAACAAGGTGAGAATTAGTAATGGGAATATTTTATTATATGTTTAGAGTTATTTGCAAAGTTAGAACATTTAATTAAAGGCAATCAATCACTAGTGTTATCCTTTTTTTTTTTTTTTTTACTTTATTTCTTACTTCTAATCAGATGAATATTAAATACATATAAAATATTTATGTTAGCTCTGTGATTGATGTCACACAACTTACTTGGTAATGTTAATAATACACACACTTAGAATCCTATCTAGTAGTCAGTATCGTGTTGGCCTCGCATTCACGAAGTCCCCGGATCGAGTCCTGCCCAAGGCTTGTGAATCGTGATTTCCGATTTACTGGGGAGGCTACTGCCGTGTGGGAACACGGTGGGGAGTTGGGGTGACCTGGCTGATGTCCCATTGACACCAGAAGGTAAAGAGTCAACTAAAATCTTTTAACTTTTTTGCTTAAATGATCAGTATGGTGATCATGTGGGTGCACACATATTTTTCAAAAGAAGGCAAATTTTGCACACATGCAAATTTCTGTGCACACTCATAGCAAAAAATTAGAGGGAACATTACACAAAAGGGTTGTTGAGGGAATATAGATGAAAACAGGACGTCTTCTAGATGTTCCAAATAAAAGTTGGCTAGAGAAGGTGATAGTAGACTTCCCATGGCCGTTCCTTCTACTTGGTTGTAGAATTTGTTTTGACACAAGAAATATCCAGAGTGCATCACGAAATCAAATAATTTTATAATATCTTGTGGGAAGATGTCAGCAAGTAATTGTAAAGTCTCTTTGAGAGGTACATTACTATATAGAGATTCTACATCGAAGCTCACCATAAGATCAGTAGGTTGTAATGAGATATTTTTTAATTTGTTTAGGAAATCCGAAGAGTTTTTCCAAAAACAGCATGATTTGCCTATATGTGATTTCAATAATTTCACTAAATATTTGGCTATGTGATAAGTAGGTGACTCGATACAGTCCACTATAGGACGAAGAGGAATATCTGTCTTGTGGATTTTAGGTAGACCATTCACCTACTTATTGCATAGCCAAATATTTAGCAAAATTATTGAAATCACATATAGGGAAATCACGCTCTTTTTTGAAAAACTCTTCGGATTTTCTAAATAAATTAAATATTTCTTCGAAATTCTTGAAAGAATTCTGAAGAAATTGTTCAACTCCTTAGGAATTGTTCAATTCCTAAATATCTCATTACAACCTACTGATCTTATGGTGAGCTTCGATGTAGAATCTCTATATTCTAATGTACCTCTCAAAGAGACTTTACAATTACTTGCTGACATCTTCCCACAAGATATTATAAAATTATTTGATTTTCCTGTTTTCATCTATATTCCCTCAACCATCCTTTTGGGTGATATATATATAGACAACATCTTTTCAGTGTAGCCTCACAAACAGAGATTCCTTACCTTCCTTTTTAGCCAGAATCAATTCCTTACATCCTCGTATTAAGTTTACCATGGAGATTGAAAAAGACAACAAGTTATCCTTTTTAGACATCCTCCTCATCTGTTCACCTTCAGGTATTCTAACAATAACAGTTTACAGAAAACCCACTTTCACTGGACGTTATATTCTCAAACAATCTGCTCATCATCCTTATCAAAAAACAGGAATCATAAAATGTTTAATCCGACGAGCTAGAACTAATTGTTCGACTCCTAATGAATTACAGAAAGAACTTTCAAACATCACATGAAATTAAATGGCTTGTCCAAAAAAAAGTACACAACATCTGTTCGATTCCTACAATCCAATCCAGAACAACAAAGAATCAATACGTCGAGTTCCAATTCCATATATTTCTGGGATTTCAGAACCAATTTCAAGAATTCTGAAGAAATATGATTTAACAGCCACTTATATACCGATTAATGAAATATGCACCTATTTCCCCCCCTCTTCTAAAGATAAACGCTCAACTATGTCTCTGCCTGGTGTGTATCAAGTTTCTTGTAACTGCAATCTGTCCTACTTTGGAGACAAACAGGATGCTCTATAGAAAAAAGAATTCAAAAACATCAATCATACATTCTGCACAACAAATCCGATAAGTCTGGATTGGCACAGCACAGGATAAAGACAAACCACAACATCCTCTGGTTCAAGACTTGCCTTCTGCACAGATGTCACAATAAATTCGAACGCCTATTCAAAGGCAGTGCTGAGGCCTTACTTCAATGCCCTAACTTGAATCAAAATGATTGTATATTCTTATCAAAAATATGGGAAAGTTTAATCCGGATAACACATTAATTATTATTATTTTTTTTTAATTAAGACTTTTAATTCCTACATTAGTCTAATGTTATTTATAAATTAAGATTATTATATGAAATTGTGAATTAATTCTGATGAAATTTACCTCTCTATAGTGCTTAGCAATGTAACATTAAGCAGCTGTGTTCTACTTTTGAATGATCAATTGTTGGTATTCCACCTTGTTAAAAACTGTTCCTATGTAGCCACTGAAGATAGTCTGTTAATTTCAGACTGAAATATTTGGCAAATATTAAAATATTCTTGTGTTAACGTGTCTATAATTCCTAATTATAATATCACAAGTGTCTTTCAAGAGTATAATGTTCTCATTATTCCTGCCTATATTCATAGGTAGGAATGGTGAGTATTTCTGAAATATCCGAACAATAAGTAATTGTAATTTCATATATCAAATTTATTACTGGAGTTATTCAATTTAGTTAGGGAATCCAGCAAACTTGTACAGGATATGCTTAGGAGTATAATACCATCTACATAAAATAAAAACCCGTTTGAATATCTCCAATTTTGTTATCACATTTAATGTTGCTTTCCCTTATAATGACTCATATAGATGATGAATAACAGTGGAAATGAATGCAACTTTGTGTTCAATCTGATTTAACATCAGACCATACCTTCTTCAATTCTAACTAGTGACAATCGACTCATATATATATAAGTTATACATGATGTATAGATTGTATTCCGTATAATGTACCATTTATGCCATAGAATTGTAGTGTTTTGAGCAACATTTTTCTCTTTGCATCATATCATATGCCTTTTCCAGATCTACAGAACTTAATTACAGATTCTTGTAAGTGTAAATCTGATCTTGACATTCCGCCTATTTGGCCTGAACCCAGGTTGCCCTTTAAGTTTCTCTTCCACATTTTTTTTTTAGTCTCCTTTTTCTATAGGGAATGCCCATTATGGGAATTTGTAATTTTCACATTGCTTTATTTTTCTTTTTATATAGAATGGTAGCTCTACTGCAATTATCTGAAATTCTACTCTTTGAACAAACCTTCTGAATTATGCTGTGTAGCCACTGTAAAAGTTTTATACCCACATATTGAACATTTCTGATTGAATATCATCCACTTCAGCTATCTTTTCACATTTTCTGATATTTTTTTACTACCTCAAGTATTGATATGTACTCATGATTGCATTCCTCTTGGATATTTTCTACTGCCATGCTGTGAATGCTTGATTCATTTAGCACTCTTAAAGTAATTATGCCAGACATCTTGAATATCTTTCTTTTCAGTTTTCATGTTACCTTTATCATCTATGATTCCTATTACAATACTGTATCATTCAGTATTGTATATATTATATTATAACTTTTCAGTAGTCTACAGAATATTTTTGCCTTCTTTCATGGAGATCCTCTCCACCACCTCCTTGATCACCTGTGTTTATTGGGGATCGGGAGGTGATTGAAAGGATTCAGAGATAAGTGACAGGCCTGTGGAATGTTCCCTATGAGGACAGATTGAAGGTATGTAGATTGCAGAGCTTAGCTGACAGGCGTAGGATAAAAGCTACTAAAGGGATTCTGTAAGATTGATGCAAAAGAAAATTTTCAGTACATGGGGAGTAGGGGAAAAACAAAGGGTCACACTTGGAAGTTGCCTAAGAGTGTGATTAATAAGGTTGTGCAGACTACTTTACTTGGAGTGGAATGAATTGCCAGAGGTGGTTGTGAGCACCACAACAATAAATAAGTTTAAGATGTATGATAAGTATTGTGTTAATGGATAGTGTTGGGCCTCTCACGATGAGTCTTTTGACTCCATGAAGTACCTGTAGAAATAATAATAATGTTTTTACCAAAGAATGACTTTTGTTTGGCTACTTTTACACCCTTCTTTGCTTTATTACATTTTTTTTCTATGTATTCTGTCAGATTACATGCTGACTTACTTCTCAGGAACTTTTGCTATTCTTCCTTCTTTTCCTTGACTGCCTCTAACTTTCTGCCCCATGGAGTTCTGATTTTCGTATTCCTGTGGAAAACCTCACACGTGCCTCTCTATGTGTTTTTGCCAGTGAATCTCCAAGATTTGATTTGGTTTTTATTTTTATGAATAGTATTTGTGTATTTGAGCCTGCAGTTAACCTCTGAAAGCTACTAGATTAATTATTTTAAAAACTTTCTTACATACTTTGTTTTTAGTATGATATTTAATTTTATCCTGCTCAAAACAATGGTGATTGCTTCCTATTTCAAATCCTCTATATTTTGGTGTCCTAAACCAACGTGAAGGAATCACTGTTAACAGTAATGGTCAATGAGACTCAATTGTTTATTTTTCATCTCTTCTCTCTATGTGTATATCTTTATTTTGTGGTGTTAGTAATGACTAGCCCATCTCCTTACAGAAATGCAGCAAGTACTTACCATTATTATTAACTTTGCTCTTTTCTCTCATTTTACCCAAACATTTCTGTATGTCTGGTAATCATTTCCTATCTACTGTTTAGTTCTCCAACAAGGACCAACTATTCTTTTTTGTTGGTGTCAGTTGCCTTCTCTAATGACTTGGAAAAATTAATCACTTCTTCCTTCGGTGGGACCATAGGCACAAATACACCTTGTTGCCCAATTTCCCATTGAGATACTTGCCTACATTACTTTACTTGCCCTCCAGTCATGACATGACAAAGTATAATGATATGCTAGAGAAACTGCTAAATCCAAGTATTGCGATATGCAGCAGGAAACTGTCAACACAGCAACCACTCTCTGTCCACGTTTTTGTCTCGACAGTTTCCTGCTGCTTATATCACAATTCTTGGATTTTACCAGTTTTCCCGTTCATTGCACTATACTTTGTCAGATCATGGCTGGAGGGCACAGCCTTGCAATAAGTGGCATTAGGATTATTCACTAGTTGATTCAGATATCTCCTCATGTTTTACCATTGAATTCAGTCCCCTGCACTGCTGATTTGGAAGTCTCCTGATGTGTGAATTCAGTCCTATGCACTATCAAGCAGCTAGCCTGTGTAACTGTTTCACTGTGAACCTTTGATGTGAACCTTTGAATAGGGGAGGTTTGGGGTCTATTGTGTTTATCATATTTTTATTTGTTATTTTTATTGTTTTTTTAAATATTTCATTAAATTCATTGTTAATAGGAAGAACTATTAGCTATTATTTCATTTAAGCTTTTGATAGTAAATATTTATAATATTGTTCTGTTTTCAGTTTTAGATTAACACATTTCATTCATTAAAAAAATTTCATTCCAAAAGACTAATTTATACAATCATGTTTTGCAAATGTATTTGAAGATAGCTGTTTTGAGAATAGGCATTTCCACATGCTTCTGCATGGTGAAAGCTAATCAATTAATGCTTACCAAGGCAACTGTGAAAGCTGATTGGTTTCTTTGGAGTTTTGTCAATTTAAAATATAACAAGTTTCAGTAACAACGGTAACTTTTTGTACATTTCAGCTTCTTTTTAAAAATGATTTTGATATAGGTTTTACTTCTCAGACTGCTGTGAAAATAGCTGTCATATCTTAACATTATCAATTATATATATAGAAAATTTCTATAGAAAGTTTTTTACCTTAGGTGTACTATATGTTAAAGATACCAAGGAATTTTATAAACTTAGTTTTAATCCTTTTTTCCCAAGTAAGCAGACAAGTAAGTAAGTTAAGTTTGCACCTGAAGTAATTTCAGGTCTGAGGCAACTCATGGTAAAGGTGGCATAGGCTCTGATTACTTGCCTAAGTATCCCATAATACAAAGCACATCTCCTTATGGACATGTATAATGCTATGTAGTATGGGAAGGGTCACCACCCAGACCAGTTTCGACCTTTATTGAGGTCTCGACCTTCCCACAATCTGGGTAGTGACCCTTCCCATAATACATAGCATTATACATGTCTTAAAGAGATGTGTTTTGTGTTATGGGATACTTAGGCAAGTGATCAGAGCTTATGCCACCTTTACTACAAGTTGCCTCAGACCTGAAAATACTTCAGATGCAAACTTAGCTTACTTGGAAAAAAAGGATTAAAACCAAATCTATAAAATTTCTTGGTATCTTTAACACACATACATATATATATATTTTTTTTAAGATTTATCATTTTGCAAAATGCATAAGCACTTATTGGATTTGTGTTGTCTCTACATTGGTATTTAATATATTTTGGGACTCTTGGGTCAGTTTTATAATCCTTACAAAAATTTGTCAGTCCATATCAGTTCATGTTACAAGGGAAAAACATGTCCAAATTGTATATTGCAATAACTCTGCTCTTGATGGATGGAATTTAATAAAATTTGAGATTTAGGATGTGCTTAAAGTTATCTGTGTGGGTTCAGTTTTGGCTTCAAATTGATTTTCTGTTGGAAGAATTAAGCAACAGTTCAAACTATTAATGATCTACTAACTGGATGGAATTTAATGACGTTGATGGAAAAGTACTGCTTTTTTTTTTTATAGTGTTCTTTGAAGACTAAATTTGTCACAGAAAGATGATTTTGCAGAAACCATGGAAACATTGATATTTGAAAATTAACCTTGTATTTAAGCACTTAGGTCTGCTACTGTGAGGTGTAAATTACACATCACACTAGGAGATATTTTAAGAATCCCTAAAAAGAACAATTCACAAAACAGGTTTACATAATTTTATGCTGAAACAATAACCCAGCAGTTAGAAGCATACAGAAAGATTAAATGCAAAATCAAGTGTAAGGCAGCAGTGTATGCTGTCATTGCTATTATTGTCTATGTGAATGACATCATTAGTAAAATCATGGAATCTGAAGATTTTGTGGAGCTCTTGCACAGAATCTCATTTGTGAAATATAGAAAACTTCAGCTGCATTCTCAGTGGAGAACTTATAGAGCAAGTAAAATATTTCACAAGTAAAATTTGTCACAGAAATATAAAAATTGCAAAAAGATGAAACTATGAAAATAGACATGAATATAGAAAACTTCAGCTGCATTCTCAGTTGAAAACCTATATATCACAAGTAAAATATTTCAGCTATTAGGCAGTTTTTAGTGAAGATGGCAAATAAATTTGCAAATAGACAACAGAATAAGGAAAACTGGTATGGTGGGAAGCCAAGTACAATAAATTTATATGGAATAAGGAGAAATTAGCCAAAACACTAAACTGCAATATACAAGACAGTGTTCAAACCAGTTTTAAATTATGACTCTGAGCATTGGGTACTTAATGAAATTTAATTATTAGAGAGCACAGATATGAGAAGTTCTGAGAAAAATAGAGAAGTGAACAGATGGCATCAATGGCAGAATCATATCAAAAATGAAGATATTAGGAATGTGTGAGCAAAGCTAATCTAAGGCAATATGGCAGCTTAAATAGAATGAGTGAGGAAAGGTTAGCAAATTTAATGCCAAGATGGCAGGAAAGAGACTCAGAGGAAGACCAAGGTCTAGGTGGGTTGAGTCAGAAGTGTCTTATATAAGCATGAAATGTTAGATTTTGCAATATTGGAGTTCTCACAAATAATAGACTGATTTGGAGGAAAGTTGATAGGTGATTTAATAATAATGTAATGATGATTAATAATAATGAACACCATCATCATCAATTTCCTCATACCCTTTGAAGGATATATATGAGGAAATTGTGATCATTGTGTTCTTAGTGATGAACTGGTAAAACAAGTCTGAAGGATGAAAGATGTATGTTGCTTACATCTGCTAGAAGCAGTTACAGGAATACATTAGTGATAAGAGATTTAATAATAAGGTAGTTATTTTTTTATTCATATGGAGTTTCCTCCCTTTTCTCCCCGTCCCTATTGGGGGTTAATATTTATGGCTGTAGATCCTGTGTGTTCACAGGGCCGGTTTGCCTGCTTGCGGGATGAAAAACCCTGCTGTCCATGCCCAAGACCAGCTAACTTGGCTATGGCTGAGGAAGATCCTTAAGCTCCTCACGTCAGCGACGGGAATCGAACCCAGGACACTCTTCCCCAGGCATATGGTTGCGAAGCTCAAAGCCACTAGGCTAACTGCGCAGACAATAATGTAATAATGATTAATAATAATAAACACAATCATCATCAGTTTCCTCATATATAAGCCTTTTGGCTCTTTATTTTAGTAAATGCATTAGTGATTTTATATTACTGGAATGGTCTTTCCCCCTTGTCCCTCCCTCATCAGATCTTAATCCCATGATGTGATATAAGGAGATGTTTGTGCAAGAATCCACCACTACTAGCAAATCTGACAGAATTGCAGAAATTTATTATGTCTGCCTGAGCATTAGGGTGTTTCTGAAGTGTTTCCCAAACTATATGATATTAATACCCTGGTATATCTGGGCTGTTCTTCTTTGAAGGCTTGTAATGCTTCAACATGCTATTAAGTGGATATCTTACGAAGTACATACAGTTCAATAATTAAACATGTAAATTTTAAACTTTTGTTTATCACATGAAAAACAGGCCATAATAAGAGAGAGAGAGACAATGACTTGAGACTATGCTAATTCTCCTTCTCTTTATTTATTATTATTATTACGTGACATCTCCAGGGAGTCCAAAGACCGGCCAAGGGAGGGCACCCACTCTACAACTCCGTCTCCACTGCATCATTTACACCAATGTCATCTACTGCCCATCACCACCACTAGTATTTTCACAGACAATCACAAACAACCATGCCCACTTGGCCAACCAGCCAGCATGCTGATATTTAAATTGCAGCAGATGGGTTTAGATGTCAGGTTAGTGAACTGGATTCAGGAATGGCTATCTGATTAGTATTAAATAAGCAGAATGTGCCAGTTACTAACCAGATTGACTCCTTGGGTAACTGTCATTAATCTTTCAGGTTGTCCTTTATCCAATGGTGAAATTTCAGTATTATTGAAAGGGTTTGATTATGCTATAGCTCCAAAAACTGTTTTTATTATGGAATTTATGTATAGTATAGATAAAGGCTTTTGTATTCTGTAGCTAGTCAACATATATTTTTTTAAAATCAATATTTCCTCAGAGCAGTCTATCAAAAAATGATTTTCAAGCTTTAGCTTTGGACAGATGAGAGTAATGTTATTTGTGAGAGTCAACATGGATTTGTTAAGGGGTGTTCTTGCTTTAGTAATATGATTGCCTTTTATAATAAAGTGACAAAAGCAGTTGATGAGGAAAAGGCATATTCTGCCATTTTTTTGGATTTTATAAAGGCCTTTGACAGAGTACCACATGATAAGCTGATATTTAAATTGCAGCAGATGGGTTTAGATGTCAGGTTAGTGAACTGGATTCAGGAATGGCTATCTGATTGGTATCAGAGAGTTGTGTATTGGGGGGGGGGACAATATCAAGGAGGCAGAAGGTTACAAGTGGGGTCTAACAGAGCTCAGTACTGGGACCTCTATTGTTTAACCTTAATATAAATGACATTGTCAGTGGATTGCAAGGGGATGTTCAGTTGTTTGCAGATGATGTGAAGCTAGGGAGGGTTATTAGTAATAGTGCAGATGTGGTAGCCCTGCAAGAGGATTTGAATAAACTGGAAAGGGTGCAAATGAATGGGGGTGTTGGTTTAATGCAGCAAAATGTAAAGTCTTGAAGTTTGAGATACATTGATGGGAGGCTGCACACTCTGTCAGAGGAACTGTACTAGAGAAGGTAGGAGAGGCAATGATTGATAGAAACCTAAAATTCAGGGAATATTATTGGAAAGGTGGTAAAGGTAACCCAGAGGATTTACTTTTACCACCTTTACCACCTGCAATCCCATTACCTTGTGTTGGCGAGCCAGCACAAGGTAATGGGATTGCAGGTTTATCAACTCTCATCAGAAAAAGAAGCAACATACAAATGATATCCCACAGCACCATAATAGAACACAGAGCGCTCGAGGTTGAAATAGCCTGGGGAGACCAAATAGTATCGCTAATCAACATATACGGCCCAACTGAACACAACTACAAAAAACATTTCTGGGATACACTTGAAAATAAAATGATAAACATAAAAAATATCATAGCCACCGGGGATATGAACTTCATAGAAAATGACAAATTAGACAGGGAAATTAAAAACATTTCAAAAAAAAAAAAAAAAACTTCATACACATAATCCAGCGATGTCTTATTAAGGACACATTTTGCATACTATATCCTGCACGGAGGGAGTATACATACTTTTCTCCCACCAATGCCTCATGGCTAGACAGAATATACATAAGCCAGCATCTAAAGTCCACTGTAAAGGAAGTTTGCCACGCACCACTAACTTTTAGTGACCACCACTTGGTCAAGGCCAAACTGTCCCGTGAGACCTTAGACAGCAACACATACACAAACAGAAATTACCTGCTATGGAAACTAAATAACAGCATTATTAACACAGAACAATTTACATAGGAAATTAAACAAATACTAGATGATATAAAAAAAATAACAAATTCAATGGAGGCATGGAACAAATTCAAAATGCAAGTAAAAAAAGCTGCCATAAAGATAGGGAAACACAAAAAATACAACACAAACAAAGAAAAACTAAACATAATCAAAGAACTAATACAGAGATACAACACAGACAGAACACTTCCAGAAAATAAAATAGCAATTAAAGCATATAAAGCGAAACTAACACAAATTGAAACAAAAGAGGCTGAAGGGGCCTGGGTTCGCACTAGAATCAAAACAATGGAACAAGATGAAGGAAGAACCAAAGCTACATGGCTCTTTGAAGAACAAAAAAACAAAAAGTGACATTTAATAAAATAAAATACGAGGGGAAAGAAATCGAAGGAGATGCAAACCTCCTTCGATTCTTTCACTCACAGCACACAAATACATTCTCTGAAAAAGAATATGACGAAACAGAAACACAACACTTCTTGAAACAAATACCAAGATTCACAGACCAAGAAGCTGAAAACATAGACTCACTAATCACGTCATCAGAATGCAAGAAAATTATAAAATCCCTATCATTACACAAATCCCCAGGACCTGACGGCCTCACTGCAGAATTTTACAAAGCCTACTACCCACTGTTTGAGACACTATTTGTAAAAATGCTGTCCGAAATACACAATTCGGAGAGCATCCCAGGATATTTCAACCTCGGCTACATAGCCTTAATACCAAAAAAGAAAAACACGACAAACAACGAAGAGACACAATGGAGAGGAATCACACTCCTCAATATGGACCAAAATATTTTAACTAAAATTATATCTGAAAGAGTGCAGAGACACATACACAAGATTATATCCAAATCCCAAACCTGTGGAATAAAAGGCCGAAAAATAGAGGATACTATCCTATATACGAGCACTACCAGGCAACACAACAGCCATGCCTACTGGTAGGTCTCGACATTGAAAAAGCCTTTGACTCAGTAAATCATCAGTACTTAAATGAAGTCATCAAAGCTGCAGGATTTGGGAAAAAATTTCAAAATCTGATCTCAAATATCTACACCACAGCAGTCACGCCTGATCATAAACAAAAAACTCTCTGCACCGGTCAAACTTAAATGCTCGGTCAGACAGGGAGACAGCCTCTCCATGATTCTCTTTGACCTCGCCTTAGAACCGGTTTTACAAGAAATATCAAAACATCCTGGCATAGCGGGCACTCACATAGGAGGTGAAGGAAAAACAAAAGTGCTCGCTTACGCCGATGATGTGACACTAACTGCAACTACAGCCAAGTCCTTCACACTCGCTTACAACATACTTAAAAAATTTGAAACAGTGTCAGCACTTAAAGTAAACTCGCAAAAATGCCATGCGATGTTCGTCAGCAGGTGGGCAAACAGGCCATCCATGCCGAACAGCATAAAAATAAATGACCACTTACCCACTTCTGGGGATCATCATAGGGGAACAAATCCAACGCAACACACAATGGGAGCTTGCACATACAAAAATAACCAATAAGATCACACAGATGAGACATAGACAAGTATCACTATGAACTAAAGCTAAAATTTGCAATCAATACTTACTCTCAAAGATATGGTACCTCATAAACAACATCAACTACAACGGTAAAGAAGTAGACAGAATACACAGAGAGTGCACAAATTTCATTTGGGGATCCCGATACAAGCCCATCAGAAGATCCACAATATTCCACGACATTGAGGCTGGAGGACTCGGCTTAATAAACGTCCACCTAAAAACTCTATGTGCGAGAGTAAAAATCATGGAGAGAGCTTACACAGAGGAAAAAGCATGGAGTGCATATATACTATACTATATGCAGAAGATAATGCCCGACAAAGATATGTTCCCTTCCGCATTCGAGTGGTAAAATAAAACACCAAAAATGTTCCACGAGATCGCGGAAGGTTACAACTTTATTAATAAATACATAGGAATAAAGGAATTTTTGAAGATGAGACCTAAAGCTGCACACATCAAACTTACGTGCACAGTTATATCCCCACCACAACACCAGGAGATTGAAAGAGGCATATTAAGACTATCAAACACACTAAAAAGCTTTCAGTCTGCCCATAAACCCTAAATTAAAAAACTTATACTACACCACGCTTGTTTGCCCACAAAAATATGGTGCACAGCAAAAGGGATCCCGCTTCAAGGCCCCGCCACATCAGTTTTTCCCCAACCAGAAACACTTTATCACTTAATGATGTATTGCCCACACACCTCCCGAATATGGAACACTGTTCAAACACTCATAAAACACAAAGAACCCATAACAGAACACATAATTCTGGTTAAACGAAGGTACCATTAACACAACTCAAGCAATCATCATCATAATAACCATGTACTCGATATGGACATACAGATGCGACAAAATTTCTGGAAGGGAAACAGGACCAGACATACTTAGGAAAATAAACAACATATTAAAAGACACAATCACAGATAACAGAAACAAAATAACCAAACACCAATGGCGGCAAATGGGTCTCATCTCAGAATTCGAAGAACAACTGCAGATCATAGAAATAAAAGACCCACCATAAATACAAAACTTAAAACAAAACCATACAAAACTTCTTGTAGAACGCGAAGAAATAAAATAAATATACATAAGCAAAAGAAACACATAGAATATACTTTCTCATTAAGCTGTATAACCACCTGTATATTAATTGCTTTATACTATAATTGGTTTTAGCCTTGTATATAATAATGGTCAATTATGGAGATTGTAGTTTAGTTTTATGTTTTAAAAATGTCAATGACAGTTTATATAATGGAAGAGCTTGACCACATTTTAATGATGTATATGATATGTAAAGTAATTATGTATTTGTTTAAATATGATATATATAAATAGCACTTAAAGTTCTACGATAAGTTCATAATGTATGAACCAAACCTTTATATTTTAAAAACAAACATTACACAGTTTTATTAGAGAAGAAATTATTCAAGAAGTGTTTCCTAACATGACAAAAAAAATATAGCACAAACCCAAGAAGGAAGACGTAATATACTACCAGCAAACAGTTAAATGTAACTACATATAGAAACAAATAGGATTTATGAAATAGTAATCAAAATGTTAATATGAGTGCTTAAGATAAAATGACAACAATAATTCAGATAGAATGATAGAATGTATGACACACTAAATTAAAAAAAAAAAAAAATCAAAAGCTCAGATGAAGCATAAGACTATAGGAAACAGCAAGCACTGAGCAGATTATCATGCAAAAAAAAAAAAAAAAAAAAGACTGTATAAACACAGATAATATACACAATGTGAAACCATAAAGAAATGTCAAAGAAAAATGCCAATTAGAATGAGAATACTTATTGTACAGCATGTATATAATTGTAAATAGATGTAAAATAGGATGTATGAAATAGTAATTTAAATGTTAATATAAGTGCTTAAGATAGAATGATATGTATGACACATTAAAAAAAAAAAAATTGCTCAGATGAAGTATAAGGACTTTAGGAAACACTAAGCAGATTATCATGTAAAAAAAAGATTGTATGAACACAGATAATATACACAATGTGAAACCATAAAGAAATGTCAAAGAAATATGCCAATTAGAATGAGCATACTATGTACAGCATGTATGTAATTGTAAATAGATGAAAAATAGGATGTATGAAATAGTAATTTAAATGTTAATATGAGTGATTAAGATAGAATGATTCAATGTATGACACATTGAAGAGAAAAAAAAAATGTTCAGATGAAGTATAAGGACTTTAGCAGTGAGAAACACTGAGCAGATTACCATGTAAAAAAAGATTGTATGAACACAGATAATAGACACAATGTGAAAAAAAAAAAACTATAAAGAAATGTCAAAGAAAAAATGCCAATTAAAATGAGCATACTATGTACAAAATGTATATAATTGTAAATAGATGTATATATATATTTATTCCTATTCAGATTGTACATAGATGCTTTGTTGTTAATAAAATATATGTAGCTCGGTGGAAGTGGTGCTTGCATCCTCTGCACACTAGGCCACCCGAAGATAGACTTAAGTTCAAGTCTAGTCGTCCAATGGAGGAACTTTCTCTAAGCCTTTCTTTGACTGGTTCCCAAGTTAATCGATCTCTTGCACATTTTTTTCAAGCAGGTTTTTTCTCCTGGAAACTTGTTTTTTTTGTCCTGTAAACTCAATCCACACTATTTCAGACAAGAACATATCCTGTTAGGGTTAGTACCAAGAGATGGCAGCACTTGCCACTTACAATTAGTGATAGCTTTGGGCTAACTATATCTGATTGGCTACCAGACCAGCGGAGATTGAACTGCCCAACTCAGTCTCCAAAAGCTAGATAGGGTTGAAAAAAGGCCTCACCTACTCCTTATAAGGGAACAAAAGGCATTAGCTGATTTTTTTTAAATTTAAATATTTTTTAATTTTTATTTTAATTTAGTCCTTATCTATTAATATTGTTACCATCCTAGTTGATTGTGCATAATATCGTGCTTTCAATTTCTTTTTTGTTTTAATGTTTGTCTCTTCTTATCACATATCAAAAATGGCAATGAAACATATCTGAAAATTCTACAGAATTAAATAATTCATTTGCATAAGTGACTTCTGCAATTATTTATTATTATAATCTCTTCCACTTGTCTATTTTTAAATCAGTAACTATGTCAGTGAAATAGATGAAGAGAATTTTAAGAGAGCAATCACCTGTGATCCTAGCTCACCTCTGAACATCAAGGATTTTAAAGGAAGTTTTAGGTGCACCATCCCAGACATGTGAGCAGTATTCTAAATGTGGATGGATTTGGGATTCGTATATAGATAAGCGTTCAATGAATGTAAAACAGCATCTTAAATGAGAGAGAATGCTTAGTTTTTTTTGGATGTTGAGGAGGCTATTGATGTGGTGTGTTTATGCCAGGAGAGACTGGAAGTAAACATTAGTCCGAGCAGAGAGAGTCTGATGATTTGTGTATTACTGAGGGTAAGGGTAGATGTGCTGAGATCTCTTTTGCAAGAGAAAAGGCAAGACTGTGGTTTGGTAGCATTGAATAGAAAAATATTGTACTCTCCCCCCCTTTCTCAATTGAAGGATATATATCAATATTTAAGGTACTAGTTGTAGATGATCTTTTAGCCTGGGATGTCTGAGTACTGCATGATTTATCAAATGAGTAAGATGAGGCAAGAGTACTATTGTCTGCAAAATTTGTGGATAGAATTAGTGGTGATTTTGAGTAGGTCATTTATTTATATACATCATTGTTCAAGTGAAAAATCTAGTCCTTCCATCTTCTCAACTTCCAGGGATAACCTCTTATTTTTTCCCCTCTAGCCAAGTGCTGAAATACGTCCCGTGCATTAATCCTATAAAACCCTTTACGTAACTTAAATGTTGATTTTTTTTTTACCAAAAACGACTATAACAAAAATAACACTGGGTTTATAGGGTCGTAATAGTTATTTAATTAAGCTTACTAGTTTCGCCACATATGCTAGTCGCTTTGTCTGGGTTAGGGAGAACAAATGTCTATTTGGATTTTTATTGTATATTTGTTTGTTCTTCCTAACCCAGATGAAGCCACTAGCATGTGGCGAAACTAGTAGGTTTAAATAACTATTATGACCTATAAAACCTAGTGTTAGTTATTTTTGTAACTTAAATGTTTCTATCATATCCCCTGTTTTTTGCCTATCAACCTGCAAGTCCTCAATCTGTCCTCATAGGAACATTCTGCAGACACTCACTTTTTTGGTCACTTGCCTGTGGATCATCTCCACTACTTCCTTACCCCCTCCCCCCAAGAAACCCAGGTGACCAGACCTGAGCACAGTAATCCAGATGTAGTCATATCAAAGTTTCATAAAGAGGAATGATAACTCCCTTATCTCTGATTGTTAGTTTATTTTTTCAATAACCAAGCAATTCTTTTAGTAACCCTGGCTACCTTAACAATAGGTCCTGTAAATTTCAACTCTCTATTTTCTATCTACGTCCACACGGTTAGCCTAGTGGCTTTGCGCTTTGCAACCATATGCCTGGGGAAGGAGTGTCCTAGGTTCAATTCCCGTTGACGACGTGAGGAGCTTAAGGGTTTTCCTCAGCCATAGCCAAGTTAGCTGGTCTTGGGCATAGACAGCAGGGTTTTTTCTGCCAGTTTATCTGGGGTTTTTCATTCCACAAGCAGGCAAACCAGTCCAGTGAACACACATGGATTACAGTCAGGAATACTGACCCAGCCATAGGTCTGATTCGACAGCTATGCTGGTTCTGGAGCCTGGATAAAATTAGGGGTGACTGAGATGGTGCTGTATATATTCCTGTAAAGGGAACTCGCAACTGCTGTATCATCATGCGATAATTAATTCTATCTTCTACCTTCAATTTCCTGGAGTATAGATCCCTCAATATGGTGGTATACAGCTTGTAATCTTTTTATCCCAAAATGCATAACTTGATGCTTTTCCACATTAAATTGACATCCATTATGTTTTGCTATGCCATCAGCCTATTTAACCCAATTTTGTTTCATTAACGAACAACTGAATAGTTCCCTTCAGATTACTTCCCATATCATTGATGTACAAATTAAACAGCAGTGGTCCTAGCACAGAATTATGCAGTATGCCACTAGTCACCTGCTTTCTCTGGATTCTGCTCCTCCCTAATTAGCATAATAGAGTTCTATGTGGTATTCTCTCAAATAGCTTTGCAAACTACAGCAGAATCATTATGTAGCCATTTCCCTTTATCCTCAAGTATCACTCTATTATAGAAAAGTCACTAAATTACAAAGACATGACTGTCCCTTGACAAAGTTATGTTGATTCTCACACATTCCTGAATTCTCTTTTTGATCAATTTTTTCAACATTTTTACCACCACTCCTGAGATACTGATTTATAATTTGCTGCTGGTCTTAGAACTTCCTTTATGCAAAGGAATTATTTTGTCCTCTTTCCACTCTCTTGGAAAAGTTGAGACTTAAAGAGCTTAGTCAGTTCCCTTGCTTATTCTCATACAACATGAGCTGATGATATCCCATGACTATATTTATATTCAGATTGTTCAATATCCTAAGTACCTCCAATTCATCCACATCAGTTCCTGTGACATATGTCACAGCAGTTACCTCAGTTGCATGATGCACCATTGTAAAGTAGTCACTCAGTAACTTTATCTTCTTGTCACCATCAGCACTCATTTCTCTTACTTACCATGTAACAAAAGAACTCTTTGTGATTTTGATTAGCCTGCTCAGCTAGATTCTTTTCGTAATCTGATTTTGCCTTCCTCATCATGCTGGTCTCCTTTCTTGTCTAACCCTTGTACTGGTCATGAGCTTGCTTATCACCTTTCTCCTTATATATTATCCTCGACAACATTTTCTTTTTTTGTGGTCCATTGTTAATGATACCACTCATCCACCTAACTCCCACTTGATTAACCCTCCTTAGGTATATAATTTAATATTGCTTCCTCTAGATGCATCTTAAACTATCTCTCATGCATTACAAACATCATTCCCTTGCAGGGTTGTTGCCATGGCACAGCTTCACGCTTCCTCCCAACTTGTCATAATTATCTTCCTTGTAGTTGAACATATACTCCTTTTTGACAGAATATTCTTCATATTTTACAACCTCCAAAGTCAAGACTGCATGGTCACTCTCTCCAATGGGAGGCAACATGACCACCTTGGATATGGATAGCTCTTCTAATCCTATGACCAGATCTAACTCTCGTATCCCATTCCTCTCCATCACATGTGGCCTCAAGTAATTATCTCTCAGTAGGTGTATAAATTCCATTTCCTTCCTGCAATGTGATCTTCCTTCTTTCCAATCTATATCTCCATAGTCGAAGTCCCCCATAATAATCACTCGACTTGCACTCATTGTACTAATTTGTTGATGTATGTTTTTTAGATCCCTGGAATCCCCCTTCCCATAGCAGCAACCAACCATATATTTTGTCTTTGTCGTCGTCTGAACAATTTAGGTATAGGCTTTTTTATGTCCTGTTCCTACTCTGTAGATGAGGTTGATCTTTCCATCTTAGTCTTGGATGTCCATGGTCTCTTCTTCCTGTAGATTTATATTCTAGTGCTAGTTTAGGAATCCTATTGTTATTCATTCTTTCTATTTAGTGTAGCCAATTTTGCTGATTCTTCTATGTATATAATTGTTCTCTTATTTCTGTGTTTTTCTTTTTATCTAACCTAGTGAGTCCCAGAAGAGGTCTTAGAAACTTCATGTGTGCTGCTTCCAGTCTTTGTCTATTTTTTTGTTTTAGAATCCAAGTTTCACTTCCAAATTTAAGAGATGTTTTAGAGGTCATATTATGTAATCTTGAGTTTTAGTCATTTGTTTTTCAGAATTTCTTTTAATTATGCCATTCATTCTATTGTAAATTTTAGTCTTTCTTCCAATTGTGAATCAGTAGTGAATTGCGAGATTATATTTCCTAAGTATTTGATTTCCATAACTTGTTCTATTATTAAGCATAATTTTGACTTTTTGAATCATGTTTCCACACATTGTCCTAGTTCTTTTTTTTTTTTTATATCTTTTTATAATAAATTTAGTTTAATCCTTTATCCAAGTGTGAGCAAACAAAGTTTGCCTGAAAATATTTTCAGGACTGAATATGGTGTTGTACTACCTTACTGGGGTAGGTAGTACAACACCAGGCAACTCGTAGCAAAGGTAGAGCAAGCTACCAACACTCCTATCCCAGTATCTCCCATAATGCAAAACACATCTCCTTTCAGATATGTATAATGTTATGCATTAAGGGATTGGCCACTACCGAGACTAGTTTCAACCTTTATTGAATGCTCTTCAGTGGGAGCCAGGCCCAGAGTTGGAGATACCAGACAGAAGCAATAGCGAGGTCATCTTTACTTATAGGAGTTGCCAAAAGGTGTGCCACCTTTTTTTTTATTAGATTACTCTGGATTTAGAGAAAGATGTTGAAAGTTTATTTTTCACTTGGTTAGACTATAATAAATTTAGTTTAATCCTTTATCCAAGTGCGAGTTTATATCTTTTTGTTGGTTAGATGGTTAGTTGCAATTTGAAGTTTATCTTCTGAATTTGAAATTAGTACTTGATTATCTGCATAAAGTATTGTATTTAGCTGTATATTATTTGCTAGTTTAATTTCATCTTTGACAGTTGTTTTTCATTCTTTTAAGATTCTGTTTATATATAAATGTTGAATAGAATTGGGATAAGCCACAGCCTTGTCTCACTCCTTTATTAATGGTTATAGGTTTTGATAATGTTCCACCTGCCAATTTGATGCAAATTTTTGTTTCTTTATATATAGACTTTTTATTGCTTTAATTCGTTGAGGAGGTATTTCATCTTATTGGCCTCAATCTCAAACTAGGCTGTTTTAAAACAATGGTCACCCTCTCCCACCTGTCTTCTATTCTTTTTTTGGCTGTAATTAGCAGTATCCCTCTCCTATCTTCCATTAAAATACTACACCCTTCACATTTTATTCCTGTAACTACATCTGCTCTTAGTGAAGTGTCACTAATGCTTGTAGTGAGGTTGCACTAATCAATGCAAAAAAAAACCTCTTGTTCCTGAACATTCTGGCATTAGTATTAGAAGACATGCATCAGTAAATATAGAAACTGTAGCATCTCTTCAGGCCCCCATCCACCTTTGCTTCTTGAATTGACTATCCTATTCAGTATTGATGCTTGAGACTAAATTCCACATTTGGTGGTCATTCTCAAACTCATCTCATGGGTGCCTTCACACACACTTACCTGCATTCATTCTAATTGCTTAAGTTTTCTTGACTGCATTTCAGCACTCTCGGTGAACAATGCTCTCTAGACACTTAAAACCATTTAAATGCAGTCCATCAGCATTATACAAATCCTTCTATCCAACTCAGACCATAGATCCACAAACCCTACATCATTCCTTCTGTACAACCTACATATTGATTCACTTGCTATCAACATTCTCCTCAGTTTTCCTATGTCATCATGGCAGGAGACTTACAATCTTCACCTTCTTGCTCTTCTTTTTTGCTTCGTCCAAAAACTCTCATAGAATACTTCTCACCTCTTAGGTCATTAGTGCCAACCAGAATAATTATTTCTGCATCCAGACAGTATCACTAATATTATTCATTTTTGTTCCAGGGGAAAACAAGATTTTGTTACACTTTCATTAAGTACTCCTCTGATCATATAATCTCCATACAAAATTTTTTCTTTACCTTGTTTCTTTTGTTTATTTGCATGATCTTAATTCTTATCTTGGACCTCCTGCTTCTTCTCTTCTCAGCTCTGTTAATCTCTTGAAGTTTCTTCAGGATATCTTTGAAATACCTTCTAGTGTGTTTGTTTTTTAATAAATAGAAAAGTATAACAAACCATTTGAAAGATGCATGATGGCTAGAAGGAAAGAAATTTATTTTCTTGCTGTTATTTAAGTTGTTTTCGAATGCTATTTGTTTATATTCACTAAAATGGATCTAATGTGCTTAGTCATATAGCAAACACATCTGCAAAAACAACACTGTAGCAATTAAAGATTTGAGGTCTTTGATCTTTGTGGTTCCATGTAAAAATTTGCTAGAGGGTGGGGAATAATCTGTTCTATTTAGCTGTTTATTTTTCCTTTCCATATAAAATGATCAGAGAATTCAAAAGCGCCTCCGTAGCGCAATTGGAAGAACGGCGGTACATTGCGCCCTTCGATTGGAATAGGCCTAAGTTCGATTCTCGTCGCAACGGGAGGAATCTTTATCTGGTCGATTTCAATCGATGGTGAGTTAGCCGATCTCATACGGAGGTAGCAGGGTTTTTTTTTCTCCCGGAAACTCGGGTTTTTCATCCCGCATACATACAAATCGGCCCTTCAGAACACACGCAATTTACAGACAAAAATTACTAGTTGTGGTGTTGGAGGTGGGCGGTAGATGGCATTGATTCGTAGTAGAGGTAAGGTGTAGAGACAGTTGAAGATGTCCTCCCGCGATGAGTCTTCGGACTCCTTGGAGGTATCAGGAATAATAATAATAATAATAATATAATAAAAAAAAGTATCAGGGGATGAGAAGTTAGTCCTTTCTAGTAGCACATACTAAAATGAGACGTACTGTGAGATCTGTAATAACATTTTTGGGATCAAGTTTTTCTAAAGGAGAGGAGATTACGAGGTGGGTTGTTCAGTATATTTGTGATGGTTAAGTATAGCAATTTTTTCAGTTTGTTACTGATTTCTTTGAGCCAATAATAGTTTTTTTTTTTTATAGTAATTTGTGAACTTTGTATGTTAGCGCAATCATGAATTATCTAATAAATTATTATTACATGACACCTCCAAGGAGTCATCATAGAAGGGCACTCCATGCAATGTCACCCACCTATGCTATTTAAACCTTTATCTACGCACAATACTACTATTCACTCTATTATTCTACATATTCTCCACAAAGTGTTGTACACTTGTTACAATGCTACTGCATCATTTTGCAGTCCTTTGAGAAAAATGTCTTTCCCTTGTTACACAAACCAGTTCTCAGCTGTAGATATGACTTCATCTGTGGTAAATTTTGTTTCTTTAAATTTGGGAACAGGAAACAGATGGGATGAGGTCTGGCAAATAGGGTGGGTGAGGCAGACATTGTGAAAGGCCAAGTTGTGTATTATCTGTGGTTTCATGAGCAGCGTGAGCTGGTGTAACAGTTTCACCTTTTTTGAAGTATTTGGTAAGAATTACACCATTCCATATCCCAAAAGACAATGGCAAGAACCTTCCGGTTGACGTCTGGGTTTGAAACGTCTTTGGCCATGGAAAACCTTTGTCTCTCCACTCCATTGACTGTTGTTTGGTCTCTGGGTCATAGTGATGAAGCCATGTTTCATCAACAGTCACAATATGAGCCAAAAAATTTGCACCTGATTTCTCAAAAATGACCCAAAAATCCCTTGAGATGAAGCACACATTTTCTCTTTTGGTCAGCATTCAAACATTTGGGGACCCACTCCGCTGAGAGCTTCTGCATGTCCAGATGTTGGTGGATGACCCTAATTCATTCCCTGGATAACTCCAGTTTTTGGCTGGTATTTATCAACAAGTTATAAACAAACAATAAATAAATTATTACAATTTGATGAAACATGGGGGGGGGTTGTTAAAGGGTTTTAAGATGTTCTTTTTTGTGGTTATATCAGTTGCTTTAATGTCATGTTTGTTCTAGGTATTTATCAGAACTTTTCAGCTTCCCCATAAATAAGAGGGCCATAGCTATTATGCTTTACTGACACAATTCTTGTTATAGAACTCAAATGTCTATGCCATACTTTATCCAAAATACTGTAAGTGTCCATTTTCTCTCTGCAGTAAAGCTATTCCTATTTTTTCTATTCAAGATGCATCTCAGCAAAAAATGCTGAATAATCTTCATGCAAATTTTAAATCACTCATGAAACTAGCAGCGCAGCCCTTGTCTATTCACATGAGAGACAGGCTCCTTCTTTTGACAAATCCACAAATGCATAAAGTGCCCTGTTCCTCCAGTGGACAGACAGCACTTGTTAACATTTAACAAGAAATAAATTACATAACTACCATCATTATGGCAAGTGAGAACTGGTTGACTACACATTGGACATCTTTCACATAAAATTAAATGAAGAAAACCTTCATGAGCATGAAGCACTTTTTTGAACCTAAACAATTTACCAGATATCAGGAGATAGTTCTTTTTAAAACTACATTCAACGCAATGGCTGTAGACTATTTAAATCCATCCCTACAGGGTGGCATGTGATAGGATTTAGTTCTTTTACCCATTACAATATTTAATTTTTTCTATAATCACTTTATTATTGAGTATGTTTTGTGTTCCAAGGGTGATGCTTTGAAATCCTATGAAACAACAGCAGCTTAATCAATTATCATGTTTATTTTGTTCTTTTGGTGGTGTGTGTCAGTACCATTAAAAATATGTAAAATATTGTCAGTAGATAAGCCTTTTTTGTTTATGGATGTATTATGCTACTTAGATAAAAATGTGCATAGCAACTTTAGCATGAAGCCATATATCTTTTGTGTATCTCCTGAACAAACATAGTCCATTTTAGTGGTAACATGATGGATTTGAGGAATGTTTTGTATGAAAGGAGTTGCTTCTCTTATTAACCTTGAGGAATAGATAAATAGCAGTCTATCTGAAGATCACTTCTGGCAGCTGTAAGATTAGCAGCTTAGGCATCTATTTCCTAAAGTGGACTTTACTTGTCTGTCTGAGCAGTTCATTCACTCAAATTTAAATTTTATAATGCCTTGAGTGATCATGAATCTCTCTCTCTCTCAGGTCGGATAAAGCCTGAGAAATAGTATCCAACTTGAGAGACTTGTGGATCTACATTCAGTGGACTGGACAAATCACCAATATATCAATCCATTCTCCAATTTTTTATTAAGGGGTTTATAATTTATAATAAATTTAGTTTAATCCTTTATCCAAGTGTGAGCAAACAAAGTTTGCGCCTGAGAGTATCTTCAGGACTGGGTTAAGGTGGTACAACACCAGGGCAACTCATTGCAAAGGTGGAGCAAGCTACCAACACTCGTCTCAGTATCTCCTATAATGCAAAACACATCTCCTTGCGGATATGTCTAATGTTATGCATTAAGGGAAGGGCCACTACCCAGACTAGTTTCGACCTTTATTGAGGTCTCTTCAGTGGGAGCCAGGCCCAAGCTGAGATACCAGGCAGAAGCATTCGCAGGTCATCTCCACCTATCGGAGTTGCCAAATGGTGTGCCACCCTTTTTTAATAAATTACTCTGGATTTAGAGAAAGATGTTGAAAGTTTATTTTTCACTTATCTTTCACATTATAGGAGATACTGAAACAGGAGTGTTGGTAGCTTGCTCCACCTTTGCAACGAGTTGCCCTGGTGTTGTACCACCTTACCCCAGTCCTGAAGATACTCTCAGGTGCAAACTTTGTTTGCTCACACTTGGATAAAGGATTAAACTAAATTTATTATACTCTAACCAAGTGAAAAATAAACTTTCAACGGGTTTATAATTTATCCAGATAAAAATTTGTTTTTCTATTTACAGTCCAAGGTTCAGAAGGACAGAAGATTGAAAGGAATCAAACCCTATTTACCCATACCCAGTGAAAGAGAGGACGTCAAGAAGGAATATAACACAAAAAATTAACAAATGAAAGATTATCAAATATTGTATATGCATTCTCTACAAACTGTAGGAAAGGATTTGAATTTAAAGTGTAACTTGAGCAATCCAAAAATACAATAAAATTTAAACATACCTTTAACCATCAACACTACCTTTAAGTTATGATTTAAAAATTAAATTATTTTCATATGTGGAAAAGAGCCTGTATTTTTTGAAAGATTAATAGAGTAAAACTTGAATAATTTAGTATTGCTCATTATTATTATATGCTACTGCAAAAAATTTCATCCAAATTCAAAGAGCTTTTTAAAGAGTCATTGGAAAGTTTTATTTATATTGCATTTTCTCACATTCAAGCAGTGAGTAATAAATTGTACACTTTGTGATATTATCAGTACTGTACTGTGCACATCCAAGTTATTGAACTTTAAAACACACCTTAAGCCAATCCAAAAGGAATTATTGTTGAATAAACATTGAATTTATTATTGAATAAATTCAATGTTTTTGAATTTATTGAATAAAATTATTGAATAAACAATGTTGTAATCAACCTTGAATGTCACATGTGTTACAATCATTGTCCCATTCATTTCCACCTGTAAGGTTGTGTGCCACCATGGAGACTTCCATCCTTCTTCAGAGTTGATCCATTTTTTTAAAAAGCAACTTAGAAATAGATATATATATTTGGAGATGTACAGACAACAGAGCAATAACAGCACTTATCCACTGTAGCATGGTGAGCTGAATGTTAATTTGGCATAGGTCAACAATTTTTTTTTAAACAAAGGAATTAATGTTTTTTTTCCCCCTATTATTTCTGATGGGTTTCCCGTTGAAGAACTTTATTTAAAAATAATGTCTGTTTTTAAATCTTTTTTCTCCCCCAGGCATATTTATATAATTCTGAGTGATCTTCCATTTTTTGTTTAAACTAATTTTTAATTCTTCCATTACCTGCTTATAAGATGTTAATCTCAGTTTAATTTTGAATAAAAATTTTAAAATTGTTATTTTATGTTCACTTCCTATCTAATATTTGTATTTACAGGCGGCTTCAAGAAGCAGAATCTGTTCAAGGATTGTCTTTTTCTAACTTTTCTCTTAACCATTTGTGGTATGTTTATTCTTCTTTTTTTTTTTTTTAATTTAATCATCCTATTTTTGGTTTTCATAAATTTTCATTTGCTGCTGTATTTAGTATTGTTTTAATATTGTACTATTCTGGCTCTGCTTCTTTGCTTTAAATCACACAATCATTTTTGTTTATAAATGTTGTGTAACTAGACATAAAATTCAATGCTGTCATCTTCTGGGGCATATATAATCCAATTATTGTTAAATAGCCTTTATTTTTAATTTATTTAACATACTACTTGTGTGAATTAATACCACAACACAAGAATAATATTTATTTAACTTATTTGTGATATATCCAACATCTTTAGAGTACAAGAACAGTTTGTCACAGTACATGAACAGCAACAATTGAGTAAACAGTGAGACTAGTTTAAAAAATTCTAATGGACAATACCAGAAACTAAAGTTTGAATTGGCAGCATCCACTGCTGGATAAAGAGAGAGAGAGAGATTAAAAATAGTCTCCCAGATTTTGATCCTTGTTGAGGTTGGGGGCATGTTTTAAAGCTACTTCTGATTTCAAAAACAACCTCTATAAATTAAAGATGCCAAGAAATTATATTCTTGATTTAATCCTTTATCCAAGTGTAAGCAGAAGTAACATCACAACTGAACAATTTCTCTAACTTCTGTATAGTACTTTTGTTTTCTTCCATTTGATCCTGTATGAAAGGGTATCCAATGCATGGTCTGCTAGTCCCTGCCATAACCATAGAGCCAAACATATTTTGTTTATGTTCTCCAAGGCAGATGTCAACAGTTCTTTCTGTCTGTCCATAGTAAACCAGGTCACAAGTACAGGGTATATACTCCTGGATGTGATAAAGGAGAAAGTTTGTCCTTAGGTGAATGGATGAGAGTTGCCAATTGTTTGTGTAAATATCTCCCAGTATGTGTAGGAGAGTTGCCAATTGTTTGTGCAAATACCTCCCAGTATGTGTAGGTTTTCTATAAACAGAATAAGATAATGAACCATTAGAAAGGCATGTGACTAGTGTGTGTGTGTGTGTGTGTATATACATAGGAAGAGCAGACAGTTAGTAGCTTCTTGTTTCATTATGAAGTGAATTTTAGGGTATTGGCTATTTAAATACACCAAAAATGTATAATGCGCCTGGACCATGTGGCCAAATAGCAAACACATAATCAACATAGTGCAGTGAAATGACTGTATTCATTTTCATTGGTTGGTTTTCGAAGTGTTCTTTGTAAAAATTAGCTAAAGAGCCAATAGCTGTCCCATCTAGTTGTTTGTATATCTTCCTTTTTCCATGCAAAATAACTAGCATGTATTGTGTTCTGAAGATGCTGGATATAATACAAGTGAAATAACAGAAAATCAGTTAAATATTTTCTTATTATTTTTGTGTTGTGAATTAATATGAACTGCCAACACATAAGCCTTACTACTCATTTAAGAATATCTGTTTTGAAACAGATTATGCTGAAGGGCTCTAATTTTTGGTTCTGCTTCTCATCATGACTTGAAATGTGGCATGCTCTATCAGACAAGAGTTCCGATTACAACTCTTTTTCAAGTATGTGACAGAGGTATCTCCTGGAATGTGTTGGTTTCAGTAGATAACACATGTAAGTTTTTGATCAGACACCTCCAGGAGAACATCCCGAAATGGTAGGGATATACTGACTTTTAAATTCTGTCATTTCTCTAAATCTTGTATCTGAAAGGACTCCAAATGAGTATGCCAGTAATTGGAAAACCAACGAGCCCATAACTAAATCTTCCTTCTATATGCAGTATATCACCAAATTGAAAAAAAAAAAACTATCCAGGCAGTGTCTGAGAAGTTTGATGGTATCAGGAATAAAGAGTTCCTGTAAAAAACTTTGAGAATGTTCCACAGCTACAATTCTGGATATCTGATTTGAATTTAATACTATTGAAAAAAAAAAAAAGCTTTTTTCTTATTAAAAAATTTAACATGACAAGTTACAAATGGTTTTGCCATTTAACCTAAACCCTCATAAATCAGCATACTTCATACAAATTATCAATTTGTGGAAAGCACACTCTGAACTGAATTTTCAGGAATTCTTACCAGATAAACAGCCAGAGACCCCAAGGGCACAGTGGCATCCTTGTTACTGTGCCCTTGGGCATGTTGTGAGGACAACCACAACATGCAGTACATATATATATATAAGATAGGCTTAGGTATTATTCATAGCTGCTTCATTGCATAAGCAACACTGATGAGAGAGAGCTTAAAAAAAAGTTTGCTTTGGATACTCACAGTTCAATTAGCATCTACTTTGAAGAACACAAAAATTACATGCAAGATCATTAACATGGCAAGACAAACTTTTAGATGCAAACATAAGTTTCTGTGGTTTAGCAGTTTTGTGGGAAGTGTTCGGTATTGAGACCACATTATAATATAAAGAAAGAGTTTAATAAAAATAAGCAATTAAAACCCGACAAGTTTCTTAAGTTGTAAGACTTACATCATCCGGGTAGTGGTACATAAGTTTTGCACAACAAAAGCCTATTAACAATTAATTACACATATTAAATGTCTTTGATAACCCAAATTACAAATGGTAAATTCATTACTGTACATGTTAGTTGCTAGTTGTTGCTATCACATTCTGTGGTATCACGCATGTTATATCTGTGTTATTTTTTTTATTAAACTCTTTATATTATAATGTAATCTCAATACCAAAAACTTCCCACAGAACTGCTAAACACAGAAACTTATATTTGCATTTAGAAGCTCACAGCGAGAAGTGCTTACGGTTTAAACTTACACAACTTTAGACTAAAGTTGCACGAATAAACAAATTATGCATTAAACATAAGAACTTCATCAATCAATTAATGTTTGTTTTGATGTAGAGACAATGATATTGTACCTAAATTCATAAGAATTAAACATGCATTCCATTGAGCCAAAGCAAATAAAATCTACAAAAAAACAAAACAAAACAAAACTAGCTATCTTAAGAAAATGGATCACAGCCACTAGATTAGAGTTTTCAAAAGTAGATCAGGATACGTTTACTATACATAGTGAATTAGCTACATTGTTAACCTCTGACCTATAGGATAGCATTGACAGCATTACATTCAACAAAGCTGCAGCAGTTGCAAATCATAAGAAATATAATTTGATAAGTTTAACTTGCTTCAACAAGAAAAACATATAGTAGATTAGTCTAAAGTTGTCATTAATCTTTCTTCCAAAGTCCTATCTAAAATGGGAAAAAAAAAATCTCATAATGTGAGGTTTTGCCTTATCTTGACAGAACATTCCAAAAGTAGACATCATAGTGCAAATTGAAAAAGGAATTCGCAATCTTCCTAGAGAATCAGCAGATCTCATCTGCCTACAAACTTCAGCCATATTACTAAAATGTAAACGCCACATAGAAACTTACCAAAATTGGAGTTAATAGCCCTTAAAGAATTAAGACGAGATAAAAACATAGTAATAGTCAAGGCAGATAAAGGAAATACAACAGTAGTTATGAATTCACAGGAATATACATACAAGAAAATTGAACAGCCTATTAGAAGATTCCAATACCTATTAATCCTTAGACAGGGATCCCATATGAACACACATAATAAAACCAATGACTTGATCAAAAAGTTACCTAATTGGCCAGAAGAATTTAAAAAATCTATCATCAAAACATCCATTTTCCCCAAGAATTTATGGTGTACCAAAAATATACACAAAAAAGGTTATTCCATTATGGCTAATTGTAGATGGGAGTGATTCTCCGACCTCAAACTTTCAAAATATCTGTCAAACCTGATATCACCACACATAAGATAAGCAGAATCATTTGTAAAAAATAATTCATATTTTATTGAAAAGGTAAAGGATATAAATTTAGAACCTTCAGACATTAGCAAGTTTAGATGTAGCCAGTCTCTTCACTAATGTACCCAGAGATGACTCAGTGGAGCTACTTGTAAATCTTTTCCCACTGGACACTGTAGGACTATTAACACACTGCATGGAAAACATTTTTTTCATATTTCTAGACAAACATTGGGAAGCAAAAAGGACTTGCAATGGGTTCTCCCCTTTCTCAAGCTTTAGCCCAACCTGTTTATGGAATATTTCGAAACTAATGCATTAAAAAAACATCAGAAGAAACCCAAAATGTGGTTACGTTACACCAATGATATTTTCGTCATTTGGTTGGGAACAGTGGATGAGCTGATTGCTTTCAAAGATTATCTGAAAAAAAAATAGGTTATCCTTTTCTGTATATAAAATTCACTCTTCAACTATATCAGCACAAAAAATTATTGTTCCTTGATATCCTTGTCAAAGTAAATGAAGAGGGAAAAAAATAGGTTATCCTTTTCCGTATACAGAGAATCCACCACAACCGGAAGATTTTTAAATACCACCTTCACACCACTGTCCATTGCAAAAGATAGGCATAATTAAAACTCTATGAGACAGTGCATGCAATATATCAAGAATGTCAATTATAAAAGGAATGAAGAACTGCAGAACCTTACACTTAATGGTTTGAACCTAGGACAATCAGAAAAATTCTTAATACATCTCCTTTGCTTAAACAAGATTTCAAGAATGCCACAGACAAAATGGCTGTATTGCTTCATGAGTACAACATAAAAGTGGCTTTTTTTATCTTTACAAAAAATATCAAGATTCCTAAATACACCAAAAACTCCACATCACCCCATGAAAAAATAAAGTGTCTATGAGATTCATTGCTCTTGTAGCATTTGTTATGTAGGCCAGACAGAAAGGTCGGAAGAGATCCACATTTCTGAACACGCAAAAGACAGCAAAAACAGAAGAGAGCATAAATCCGGCCTGGCATTCCACACAATCACTATTGGCCTTCAAGTACTCTGGCAACAAACAAGTTGCCAGAGTACTTGAAGTACTCTGGCAACTTGTTTGTTGCCAGAGTACTTGAAGGCCATATGTCGTATATTAATCGTAACTGTTTTGCAAGAAAATTTAAAGAAGCCTTGCAAATGCTTAGGATTCCAAAACAATGCAATAAAAAATCAAGGCTTAATTTTACATCAAGTATGGTCTGCTTTCATCAAAAATTTAACTGCCGCAGAACTAGGATATAACACACGTGATACCACAGAATATGATGGCAACAACTAGCAACGTTCCAACATGCATGCAGTAATGAATTTACCATGTGTATGTTACAGTTGTGAAGTTATCAAAAACATTTGTGTAATTAATTGTTATTAGGCTTTTGTTGTGTAAAACTTATGTACTACTATCCCTGATGATGTAAGTCTTATGACTTACAAAACTTTTCAGGTTTTAATTGCTTATTTTTATTAAATTCTTTATTTATAATGTAATCTCGATACCAAAAACTTTCCAAAGACAAACTTTTATCATTTGTCTTTTTACTGTTCATTTTCATGTTAAATTTGTTACAGCAATTATTTAGTTTAAACTTGTAATAAATTTTGTTCAGTTTGAAAAATTTAATATATTTATTTAAGAGGATAACATCATTTGCCAGAAAGTAAAGAGCTGAGTTTACCTATCTGATTTTGATTTATGATAATTTATTTCTAATGCTATTCTTTCAATACTTTTCTTCAATACTATTCTTTCAATAATGAATTCGGTATGTTTTTTTTTTTTTTTTTAAATATCGCAGTAAGTTAATAGTAGTTCCATAAAGTGATTGGTGGTTCTGTATGGTTTGGAGCTTTTCCTTTATGTGAGAACCATTCCAATAAAGGAGAAGTCAATAAATAAGAACAGTAATAAGATTTTTTGGAAAAATTTGTTAAATTTTAGAATGGTCCTTTATATTATGCATATTCTTCTGTGTTTTCTTAAAGTTAAAAAAAATGTTCAGAAAGTTATTTTTTTATTAAATAAAAAAAATCCTATTTTGTCCAGTCTGCAGCTAATTGCCAGAGACAGGTGGGCAAGCTTATTTTGTTGAGCCCTGTAAATCTTGTTTTGGATTTGCAAATCCTTAATTACTTTCTCAAGAGCTACATGAAATAATAAACATACAAGTACATCCCTTTGCTTTACTCCCTCTTTTTTGTATTAGATTATTTCACAATATTATTTTGTATTCTTTCCCATACCTATGATCATTATTGTTTTATGAGATTTAAGTTCATATGGTATTTCAGATTCTCTTATAGTACTCTAAAGCACTTTTCTAATAAATATTTGATTGCATATGGATTAATTCTAAAATCAACATTGATAAATTGCCTCTGATTTGTTCAGTGCATATTCCTATTCTATCATGTACAGAATTGGTTTCGATGCCTGGACAGGAAAATTTAGACTAAAAAGATCATCTGCTTAATATGATCATGAAATTAGAAAACAGATTGACTTAGAGCACTTGTCTATCGAAATAAGCCAAATGTCATTCTTTCCTACTAAACCACCAAAAGACACGATGATTAACTTAAATCTCCTAGAATCCTGTTCAAAAAAGGATTCACAGCATGAAAAATAAAAGAATACGACTTGACACTATAATCTAAACCATGTCATCACTTGCACTGATGAATCATCTGATGAAGCACTTAATCAAGGAGGAGCAGGGGTTTTATTAATTCTACCTGGAGACAAGGAAATGCAAATCAAATCCACAGCTGGTAAAATAGCTTCAAACTTCAATTGTGAATTAACAGCCATACAAGCAGCTCTAAAGTTCTCTCTCTCTCTCTCTCTCTAATCCAGTAATAAACATTAATAGTAATACAGAAGGAATAACCATCTACAGTGACTCAAAATCAGCACTTGAAGCACTAAAAATTGGAAAAACAAAATTCACATCTAACAACTTTAAATTTGAAAAATAAGAACTGTACACTGCAATGGATATCAGCCTGTGAAATATTGAAGGCAATGAGAGAGAGCAAACAGACTAGCCAAAGAAGCAAAATACCCCCAAAATTACACTCACTACCAATAACTGATGCTAATTCTGTCACAAAATTAAGATTGTTAAAACAAACTTGATAGTTTGTTTCAACAAAGTGGATTTGCAGAATCAGGGAAACTAGAGCTTTTGTTCTGGGGGGGGGGGGAAAGAAGCTGTTGAGTGGATATGCAGACATCAGTGAGGCAGTTGAATGTAAGAATGTGTATAATATGCCAAAGTTAGTATCACTGGTAACAAACAAGAATAAGATAGTTAGTATAAAGCGTCAGGATAGCAGTGGGCCTAAGGGGCTTATGTGCTTTATGTACACTAATGTCAGGGGCATTCAGAACAAGCAGGGGGAATTTTTGGCATTGGTTGGCTCACCCTGGCCAAAGGTTATTGGCATTAGCAAGACATGGCTAGCAGAAGATGATATAGTTAGTGGGATAGAATGTGAAGGAAGGATAGAGTGTGTTTAGGTAGGATAGAGAGAAAAGAATGGGGTGAGGAGTGCTATTGATGATAGCCAATGAACTGCAACCAAAGAGCATAGAAGGTCAACTGCAGGCCAGTGAAAATTGCACATTTGAGGCTATCTGGTGCAAGACTGAGGCCAGCAGAACAAAATATACAGTTGGATGCTGCTAGAAACTGGATGGAAAAGATGATGGAGATAGTATGCATTGGCAAGTTGACTCATTGGGTGGAGGACAATTATTATGGGTGATTTCAACTATGGGAACATAGATTGGAAGGAGGAGAGGACACAGAGGAAGGAAATGGAATTTATGTAGTTACTAAGGAATAATTACCTGAGACAGCATGTGTTGGAATGTACTAGGGGTTCAAAAATACTTGAACTCGATCTAGTAACTGCATCTGGGAATTTGTCTATAACAAATATGACCATGTTGCCACCAATTGGTGAGAGATCATATGGTCTTGGAGGTGGCTAAATGTGCAGAATTTTCAGTTAAGACATGGCATTAAGAATATGTGGAATTACAGGGCTGTTAAGTATAACAAGCTTAGGAAATTGCTTGGATAGGTGTCATGGCATGTAAAACTGCAAGGGCTGGATGTTGATAGTGCATGGGAAGTGGTAAAGAAGTGTTTAAGGGAGGTAATGGCAGACTGCATGCCTAGTGGGAGTTAAATGGATGAATATCATCATTATACCTGGAGCTTAAAAAAAAAAAAATGTGGAGGAAATTTAAGGAGAAAGGTGGTGACCTGCAGGCACATGAACACTACAAGGCACAGGCCAAACGGGTAATTAGTGTAATAAGAAAAGCAAAAACAGATTATGAAAGGAAGTTAGCAATGCAGGCTAAAGAGAATCCCAAACAGTTCTTTCGATATGCTGCAAGTAAAAGAAAGAATGTATATGGCAGAATGATTTTAATGAATGCTGATGGTAGGTAGGTAACTGAATCAGTTGAAATAGTAGAATTGCTAAGTGAACACTGTGCAAGAGTATATCATCCAGGTGGTGATATTGCAGGAATGAGAGAGGCAACAAAGGCCTATATGGGCACTAAGGTGAATGAAATGGAGGTGCATAGCATATTACAGAACCTTAATGTGAATACAGCTGTGGGATTGGATGGTATACCAGCTTGAGTTTTATGTGAAGCGACAAGGGAATTGTCAGTGCCATGATCATATTGTTTAATTTAAGTCTCAGGTCTTAGTCCCGAGGGGTTAGAAAGAGGGGAAAATAGTTCCATTGCATGAAGGAGGCTCCAAGACTGATATAGCAAATTATCAACTGATTAGCATATCAGGAGGAGTTGTCAGAGTATCAGAGAAGTAGATCAAGGATAAAATACAGGCATGGATATATGGAAATTGGATACTGTATGGGGGGGAGCATGGTTTTGTGAAGAGCAGGTCATGCCTCAGTAACTTGCTCACATTTTATAATACAGTGACAGCTGAGTTGGATAAAAACAATAGGTTTACAGTGATACTGCAAAATTGTAGATTGCTCCTAGTCTACAGGTAAAAAGTTACCTGTAGACTAGGGGCAATCCATGGAATCTGGGCAAGAATGTGTTAGCAAGGGTGTGAGAACTAGGTTTTTTGCTTGGAGAGTAGTCAATGAGTTCAAAGCAAAGTATGATAGATACTGCGCAAATGTTGGATAGTTCTTGATATTATATTTAGGGTCCCTTGATGAGTTTAAGGACTCCTTGGAGTTACCTGTAATACCTGTAATAATTATAATAATAATACATGGTCCAGTTATGAGGGGAGGGATCTAACAAATGAATAAAATAAGATTTAATCATGAACTTTATAATATGCACAGTGATACTGATATAGAGTCGACTTTCACTATACAGTATTTGATGTACAAATCTCAGTGTACAATATGTAAAACATTAATCAGAAAACCAGGGTAAACATAAGCTTCAGACACAGGGTCTTTGAGTACGCCTAATGAAGAACTTTTTGGGTTTCTTTGAAAAGAACGTGCTGCAAAGTATGCATGGTCCAGTAATGGGGGGGGGGAGGAACTAATAAATGAAGCAAATAAGATTTAATCATGAACTTTATAAGATGTGCAATGATACTGATATAGTTGACTCTCATTATATATAATACCATTATACTGAAAAATGCTGACCAAAGCTCCATAGGTACAGGTGTCTAAACAAGTCAACAAGCAGATGAAGTGAAGAAAGATCTAAAAAAACTTGGATTTAAATAATTAATTACACAAAATAAAAATGAATGGTGGAAACTCTCTGAGAGACTAAGACTCAAACCAGAATCAACGTTGAGAAATCTCTAAGCCTATGGAGCATTCCACCTTTTACTGTTTGCAAGGTGCTTCACAAAAAAAGTAGTATGAGCTCTAAAAGATGAAGATCCTTGCAGCACACTGAAACCAGTTCATTTTTGAATTTGCTATGATTATGTGTGACAAGATGGTAGAGGACAATTTCCTTTGTATTTTCATAAGAAGCAAAAGTTCATATTTGAGGGTGAGATTATTTTAAGTTATGTCCAAAGAGCAATCAGAACTATGAGGCTATATATTATGTTTGATAATGACATATGTTCTTCTAGCTTGTTTTTGCAGAATGAAAAATACTAGTCATCAGGAAAAAAAATATAAATTAAAAAAAAAAAAAAAAAAATTTACCCTCCAAATGAGACTAGCTAATTCACCTTGGGTGAAAATCCCACATTTCAGGGAATATTTAGAGATTTCTCTCAAAGTGAATGTCTAGTATGCAAAGAAGTGCTAGACCTATTTTTCTTCGTAAAAAAAAAAAAAAAACTAATACCATGTGCGATATGTTAAAAAAAACTGCACTTCAAAGATTGGGAGAGCTTGATCATTTTCCAGCTAGACAAGGCATCCCACATTTTGGAAACACTATAATGAACTCATTTCCTAAGCAGGAAATGAGTTTGTTATATAGCGGACAGGAAATTACTAATTTACTGACCATGTAGTTCCAATCCTTTATACCTTTAGTTTAGTATCCCTCCCCGTACAGTTACATAAAACTATAAAGTAACTTTAAAGGTGATGAAACAAAATGCACAACCTCAAACTTAGCTAATAATCTTGATCTTGCAACAATGAACTGACATTCATTGTTATTTGCCTACAGAACCAATTTGTTCAGACACCCTGCAAGGATTCTGTTTTAGAAATGTCCCTTGTTACCTCTCTCATGATCCTCAACATCAATCAATCAACATTAATGGCTCAAATACAGAATGCTGTGATTGATGGTTACATCCATAAATTACTCCCATACATGTCAACAAGCCTGTGTTGCATATCCATCCCTGTAAATTTGTGTAACAATTTCCACTGTGGAATTCTGTCCATTACCTTAGAAAAATCCAAACATAGTGCACTATATCAATTTAATCCAACTCTGCAGTCACATGATATGTAAGGAAATTGCAAAAGCAAGGCTCACCCTTTAATAAAGCCATGTTGTTCTGTACAGATGATTAAAATGCTATCTGCCCACCTCTGGATGCAGGTAGCTTCTCCAATCCCTTAATGATCATTCCAGAGATACTGATTCATCCATAAGGGGTTACTTTTTCCTTTCATAATGAGGCCTTGACCTTATTCCACTCATTAGAAGCTCTTTAATTCAGTTTGAACAGCCAGGTGAGGGGCATTGCTAATGCTCTTGCACATTACTTCAGTACTTGTGCTGATATTTCAGCTGGTCTCACTATTGTTTGAATCAAGCTCTTGCAGTACTGTAATCCTCTAACTCATCCACCTATGTGCTTTTATCTGGTTCCACCTCAACTAATGGGTCTGCTTGAGATGTATACCTTACTAAAGTGATCATTTTAAAAATGGAATAAGCCCAACTAGTATGGTGAGGAGTCAGTTGAACAAATTTATATGGAATAAGAAAGAAAGAAATTAGTCAAAACAAACTAGCTCTCTCTCTCTCCCCACTCTCTCTCTATTATATATATATATATATAAAATACAGTGTTCAAACCAATTTTAACTTATGGATCTTGAGATCTGGATTAGAAGTAGAACAGCTGATCAAAGACTAGAGACAACAAGTATAAGAGTTCTGTTAGGGAAGTGAACAGTATTCAGGAATGCATGAGCATAGCTAATCAGGGACAGTATGATCACTTAAACAGAATGTTAGGGAAAAGGTTAGTGAAACACTAAGATCTTGGTGTTTCACTAACTAATTAGAAGTGCCTTAGAAGATAGAAATAGAGAGAGAGAGAGAGGAAAAGTGTGAATAAGAAGTTAGTAATCATGTAAACTTTTCATGTAGTATTGTCTTATTATTCTATACATACCAGGAACTTGATCATCTTTCTTAGAAGCTTAAGAACCTATTTAATTCCTACATGACCAACAAATTTAACATCTTACATTCTGATTTCATGTTAATAATTGATCTGTATACAGTAAAAAGAAATACTACTAATACCACTTTTATGATATGGAAATACAATTAGAGTGCAGATGCAACAGTATCTGCACTCTAATTGCATTTTCTGTATTATAATGTAGTCAATTTTCAACAGCAAATATTGTTACAGTAAACTTATTTACTACTGCAGATTTGAACAATGCCTCAAAGCATTACCACTTTTTTTAAAAGGAAATATGCTATAATTAACTACCTTTCTAATAAATTACTCTTTTTATCCCAATAAGTTTGCTACTGACTTCTAATAAATTAAAAATTTTAAAATTAACTTACTTAATATTAAAATTTTTAATTCTTTACCAATAGTTTACTATTATTATTATTTTTTTTTTCAATAGGGAAAAGTACTGTTTCTTTTAATTTAAACTTAGAACTCTTTACAGGTATGTAAATCTGGAGAATGGTGCAGGACAGATATGTGGTCTGAAGTGAACTTACTCAGGAATTTAAAAAACTTAAACAATTTTAGCAGAATGATATGATAAACAGAGGAAATTGGCAGTAGCCATCCTTGTTACCAAGCAACTTGAACTACTGTTCCTCACTTTAGTTAGAGGAAGATCCTGAGAAGAGTAAAAGACTCGATTTAGGGGACATTTAAATTTTACAAAATAAACAATAAAGGTAATGAAACATAACTGTTTGTTAAATAAAATAAATGCCTACTGAAACACAATATTTCCCAATCATATGATCTATTAATTATCCTTGTAAAAAATTATTTCAAAAAGATTTATCTCAACATTCTGTTAGCATTATTCATTGTTCTTCAGCTATCTTAGTGAAGAGGATTATTTAAAATAATGAACAAAGTGAAGCAAAACATTAATTCAGAATTGACTAAATACACTTGTTTGGATATTTGTTTTAGTTATTGCAAGCTTGATAATCATACAGAAGCAGTAGAAAATGTGTTTCCTAAATGTTAGCTAAATGGATATATTAGACATTATTTCTGATGTTAACTCTTTCACAGCTGAGACTAAGCTAGCCTAACTCTCTTTTAGAAGTTAAATTAAAATATCCCACACAAAACTGTGGCTATTTGTTTATTTTTATATTTTTCAGTTCAAGGTTAACTAAAATAGTGTCAATTATAAAGAGAACTACATTGCGTTTATTTGGCCTTAATATAAAAATGAAAACTGGCTAGTTTTGCCACAGATACTTGTGGCTTCTTCTGGGTTTAGGAGGAATAAAAACGCTAACATGAACTATAACATTACTAAAATAGAGAACATGTAGGAACTGTTATTATAAGTTGAAACGGAAGCCACACAGCGTGTGGGAGCTGGCATGGATTAGCTATGGTAGTGAAATCGTCCTCTATTAAGACATGGAGTTCTTATCCCATTCAATGTTATATGTGGGAGAAATGAAAAGCTAGATATGAGCGGTCTTCTTTGTTGTTATTAGCATCTCCAATATGCTTTTTCTAGTAGACATCTAAAAGTTTGGAAATTAGATGGAAAGAGCATATCAGAGATGCTAATAACAACAGAGAAGACAGTTTGGACCTAGCTTTTCATTTCTCCCACAACATCATAACACTGAATGAGATAAGAATTCCATGTCTTACAATAGAGGACAACTTCACTGTTCATAACATAAAATAATCTATTATGGTCATCTGTTCAAAAGGCACACCCAGTAGGAATCACACATTACAAAGGACTGATCCTGTGTGATATTTGGAAATCACACATTAGATCTTTCTGCATGCCAGACTAACTTTTCAGCCAACTATCTTCTGCACATTACTGAACAAATAGCTAACCCATGCCAGCTCCCATGTTTCACAAGGTTTCTGTTTCAACTTATATTGTAATAAGTTTAATTAATTATTACAATTGATTGTAATAATTCCTACGTGTTCTGTACTTTAATAATGTTATAGTTCATGTTAGCCTTTTTACTCAATTTTTGCTCATCCTAACCTAGAAGTCAAGTATCTGTGGCAAAAACTAGTCAGTTTCATTTTTATATTGTTATGGCCAAATAAATCCTATGTCTTTCTCTTTATAATTGGTTTTTTTACTGGTCAGAAGTCTATATAATAGTGCCGCATAGATTATGTTTTATTGGAAATCTTACTCAGTATTTTTATACATCTAAACATTTTGTGTCTGCACGGTTAGCCTAGTGGCTATGCGCTTTGCAACCATATGCCTGGGGAAGGAATGTCCTAGGTTTGATTCCTGTTGATGATGTGAAGAGCTCAAGGATCTTCCTCAGCCATAGCCAAGTTAGCTGGTCTTGGGCATGGACAGCAGGGTTTTCCCCCCTAGTTTATCTGTGGTTTTTCATACCGCCAGCAGGCAAACCGGCCCCGTGAACACACACTGATACAGTCATGAATATCGGCCCTTAGGGGAAGCAGAGGAGTGGCGAACCGGCTGCATTAATAGGATAGGAAGAAGGATAGGATAGGATAGGAAACATTTTGTATCATGCTTTTAAATTCAGCAATTATATGATATTTTTCAAAACAGGGGCCGATACTTAGGGAACCCCTGTCACACATTTTATCTGCTCCTTTTCTTCTTTTCAAATGAGATGTTTAGATACACACATCACAATACCTAGTAGGTTTGTTGAGTGGGGAAAAAAAAAAAGTATTAGGTAGTGTCTTCTTTCACTCAGTGGGGGGGGGACTGGATGATGCATCTCATTTTAGTGGTTACTCTCAGCATATGGAAGGTTTGAGAAATTTCTTATATGGTAGATGGAAATCTGCAACTATTATGTATTTCTCTGTATTTACTTCCTATGGTGTTTGAGAATTTAGAACTTCATGTGCAGGAAGTGAAAACAGAAATTTCAGAAACATTTCAAGTTTTCACATGCTGTGCAGTTACTCATGATCGGTTGAGTTCTATCTTTTATGAAGATTTCATGTAATTTTTATGACTTATGGTCAGCATGCACACTTTTCACTATTTTAAAATTTCCTGGAAAGGTAATGACTATGTCACACATTCGCCAGAAGATATCTTGTGCTGTAAGCAAAAGTGCAAATACTTTCTTCGAGATTTCAGAACCAAGAAGTGCTTAAATTTAACTAAATAATATTCATAATAGGCGTGTGTTCACATGCCAGCAAAATTCAAACACCTGTAAAAATTGTTCTATGGAGATTTTTTAAATGCAAAAGTGTGATTGAGAATAGTTGACTTAGCAGTGAAGGTTTCATTTTTTTTTTCTTCTTTCTTGTTCACCATAGCTAAAAATTCAATTTTCATTCACGAACAATGGTTTCTTCAGATAAGTTAACATGAACTGTTACTGGCTGTTACATGCCAGTAACAGTTCAAGGCAAATATTGGTAATGCCATACAAAGCATCATGCAAAGGAATTATCATTTGTATCAAACTTACAAAATTAAGAAATTTGAGAATATTTATTCTGGAGATGCAGTCCAGAAAATAAATACTTTTTCCCCAAAATGTCACTATAGTCAACTTTGTTTGGTCCCTATAAATGCTTTCTAGTGTGTGTTATAAAATATATTATGCTAAGTAAAAAAACTGATCTTTTACATGGTGCTGAATAATGTTCATTTGTAATGCCCATCCGGAACTATAAATGGTACTCTGCATCTTTTCTGGAAACACTAATGCAATATTGCAGAATAAACATTACAATAATGTCAATACAGTTATGGTATATCCAGAAGAGGCGAATCTCTTGTAAATCTGTCAAGTAATTTGGCTCCTTGTAAGATTTCTCTGTATTTGAGAGAGTATTGATTAAATGACCAGAAGCAGCTGAAAGAGTAAGTGATAATGAAGAACTATAGTCAACTCTTACTATGGCAAACCTTGTTATAGCAAATTTGCTAAATATAAAAAAACATCTTTATAACAAACTACTAAAAAGTTTTGACCAGTCAAAGCCCCACAGGCACAGTGATAAGCTAAAGGAAATTCACTATAAGAAACTATTCCTGTCCCTATGAGTTAGCTACAGTGAAAGTTAGCATTCCCACATTGTGATAGGTCAGATGTACTGCACTCCATGAAATCTTGAGGTTGATCATCACTAAGGCCATAACTAATCTTGCACTCAAACCGGAATAAATTCTGATTTGTTGTTTATCGATTAGTATTTGTAAATAACACATTTAATTCTGTATAAAAATAATATTTTAGGTGTTAGTGAAACTAACAGACAAAGTGCCCATTAGTTTCATCACATTTACTAATTTAACTATAATGACAAACACTGATTTATGCAAATTATCCTGAAAGAGCAATAGAAAAAAAAATTGACTAATATATGCCTATGGTGCTTACATACTAACACTGGTATCCTGCACTTTCCTTAGTCTAGCTCCTATATTCATATACTGTAATAATTTTTAGTATCTGTGTATGTACCCTGCAATCATGATTGGAAAAAGTGAACCCATGTGTAAGCACACAAAAACTGATCTATAGATGAAATTATACAGAAATATGAAAGTGGGAAAAAAAAAAGCTTAACAGCCACAGAATGTGATCTTGATTTCACATCCTTGCACTGTCCATTATCATGAGATTTATGAGAAGAAAGAAACCCCTGTTTAGTCATTCATTTCTTGCCAAATTCAACTTTAGTTTTCTACTTTCTTGTACTATTTATACTGTATAATATTACTTTGTATTAATAAAAATTCCATACTGAACTCTAATTTGTGCATTTTGTGAATGAAACCAACAGAACTAACTTTTAAAAACCTGTCAGTACTACAAGGCATGTCCAGCAAGTAAGGTCCTTTTAGAATTTACCCCCAAATAAGATATGAGAGAAGGGTTTATGCATGCGTGGTAGCATAGAATGACTCATCAGCTAGTTGTTGACCAATTTACTTTTGTCGCATTATCGTTTGTTGTCTTCTACGAAGAATTTATGAGTGCTGTGATAAAAAAAAATTCTACCAGTTACAAGGTTTGTAGTGTGATACAGTTTTTGCTGATGGAAAACAATGTGCTGCAGAAATTCAACGACTGCGTAAAGTTTGTACAGGCCTAACATAATGAGTGACAGCAAGTGTGGGTTGTTTAAAGAAGGGAACAACAGCATTATTAATGAAGAGCACAGTAGCTAGACAATTTGGTGGAAAAAGTGAACACAAAAATCTGTGAGACTCATCATTTCACAATTACTGAACTTTCTTTTGAATTCCTGGAAGTTTCACACTCATTCATAAAATTGCATGCCAAAAATTATGACTGATGCGCATAAACAGCAACAAGCGGAATCAGCACCAAAAATTTATGGCGTCACGAAAATGAAGGAGATCAACTTTTTTCTTGTATTTTGACTGATGATGAAACGTAGAGTTCCTACACAAACTTGGAGTTAAAACAATAATCAATGCAGTGGTGCCATTCATCATAAATAGTAAACACTGTTGGCCAAAAAAATTATGCCCACTGTCTCGTGGGACTGAAAAGGGATCTTGCTTGTCGATTTTTTTCAGAGAGGGACCACAATTAATGCAGATGCATATTTTGAAATGCTGAAGAAACTCAGATGAGCAATTTAGAACACAAGATAAGGAATGTTGTTATCAGGGATTGCTTTCAAACGACAACATGCGACTTTACACTGCGGCTTGAACTGTCCAGCAAATGGAAGTTTCAGCTACCCATCCTAGTGCCCAATGACTACCTCTTGTTCCTGCATATAGAGCAGTGGCTCCGATCTTAGCAGTTTGAAGAAATGAAGTGTGACTCAGTGCTTGAACTCATTGGCAGCAGACTTTTTTTGATATGGATATGAAGAAGCTGGTGTTACGATACCAAAAACACCTGGAAGTCAATGGTGACTATGTGGAAAAATAAAGTGCATATGTAGGTATTTTAGTATATAATAAATCTTACTTTCTGGACGTGCCTCATTCCATACATCAACACGTTATAAAGATAAAACTGCACTCTTAATTATACGGTAAACATGTAAGTAATGGGATGTGATTGATGGGCTAGGGTGGGTTAAGGTTACATGTGACTTCAATAAAATTCTTGTTAAAGGTTTGTGGAACATAACGTATGTAAATCAGGGTCTCTCTGTATACTTAATAACACAAATGCAACACTGCTCAACCTTTGAATGGAAATTTGAATACTACTTCATATGAAATCACATGCAAAATACACTTATTTTTGATAAGCAGCTTTCTTTTCAATCCCTATCTGTCTCTTATAGCTTTAACAAGCATTGACTAGTAAAAATTTGCTCAAATTTTACAACTTCATTTACTGCCTCAGTTATAAAAACAGTCCACACATCTATAAAAGCATGTATAAAATTATTTACTATACATTTTGAATTATTAACTATACAGTTAAATAAATACAGATGAAATTATAATGGTGCTTTAATGCTATCAAATAGCATATAACAAGTTGGTAAACTAGTCATGATTCATTAAGAAACTCCTCTGAGTAAGTAAGCTATGCTTGATTATTGAGAAGTCACCATTCAAATGACTTTTTCAGTTATTTGGACATTTTGAAAAACAGTAAATGTACATTATAGCAAATTGCCCTCTAATTCTCAGTATTTTCTGATGGCATAACAGGTATAGAAGCATGAAAACTGAAATGCACTATGCTCACTTTCAGTTTTGTGCATATACACACACAGGTATAACCGAACAAAAGAGAATATTTCTTATTCAATGAAAAATAACTTTCTAAAAAATCTTTAAGAAAACAGAGAAAAGTATGCATAATATAAAGGAACATTCTACAAAATTAATATAGCCAATTACATTTTCCAAAATCTCAATGCCATTTCTTATTGTTCTTATTATTTATTGACATCTCCTCTTGGAATGGTTCTCACACAAAGGAAATGTTCTCCAAACAACTAAACAGCACCATTGATCATTTTATAGAACTCTCATTGTCTTATTAGGACATATAATTAAATATGAGGGGAGGGCTGGGAATAATTTGTTGAGCACTGTATGGAATTCAGGACTGACAGACCAAATTCTAGATACACCACCACATATGATTAAATGGAAGAAGAAAATGAAGTTGCAGGTCTGGAAGACTATTTTTATAGTCAGCACCAGCTATGAAACACTCTCCTAATCTGAATAAGTATTGCTGCATCAATTTGCCAAAAATCTGGGAGATGTCAATCTGAGACCACATCTAGCCCAACTTCACTAAATTTATCTGGACACAGGGAACATCATTATGGTACTTTAGTTTCTTTTTAGTTACAATATGAATTGTTTCTAACTGCCTAGTTGGTGCTTTGTGTTTTATAGCAGTTGTTTATGCTCTGAAGATGCTTAGAGATCCTTTGAAATATTACAAACCTAATAAATTATTCTCTTTCTGGTGGTGCTTATACTGTGAATTATGTTATTAATAATTCACAGTATAAGCACCAACACCTTAGCCTTTCATTTTGTCTACAAATTGTACATGGAGATATTATTGCACATAAAGCACATCAGTTAGTTAAGTGAAAACTAAAATTGGTATGTTCAATAGGCATGCTTTCCTAAGTAGATGCTGAAACACTAATATCATCCCCAGTTGTCTGAAATTTAAACAAAAGTTTCATTCTGCTAAATGCAGTGCTTGTTTTGGGATGGTATGGTGCACCGTCACCTTTATTAACAGTGACATACAGACAGTATCATTTTAATTTTCAACTTTTCCTGCTAGCAAAGAATGTGTACCAGCCCGATTGTTTGGCAAAAAAAAAAGTGCTGGCTAAATGTATATATATGTGGGTGAATTTAGCATTAATGTAGGAACAGATTGACAGAAGCTGCATAGAGATTTCCAAAATCCATGTGGCTATCACATCTTTACAACAAGACCTACTTGAAATCCAAAATCCAGAACTGTGATATATTTTCTGTAACATCTTAGAATTTTTCAAATTCCTTAGTTGCTACAGTAAAATAATTTGAGAAGTCAAAACCATTGTGTGGGAAAACAGCAGAAAATGTTCTGGCTGCAATTATTATAAGATTGCATTGTAACAAATTTCTTATTATAGCTACTTACATAAGAAGTCAATATCCCAATTAAGGTCCTTATTTTGCCATCACTTCTAGACAAGAAATTAAAATGGAATCTATGAATCTACCCTGTAAAATGCATAACATTCTGATAAAATCCAAACCTTCTAAGAGCAAAATTCTACAAGAAATAACAGCCATAAAAAAAATAAAAATAAAAACTGTTGCAACCAAATCATAATCATCTAAAGATAATGCAATAGCTGTCATAATGAATTCAACAGAACACAACAATTCCCCAAAAGACTCATCTAACTTACTGATCAGAATCCCACTAATTCTCAAAAGATAAAAGTGTACAAATTATTGTGTGTGGGGGGGGGAGTTACTACTTGGCCAAAAAAAAAAAAAAAAAACTGTATATAATAAAATTAAAACCACCATAGATATGAGGCCCAGAAATTCACAGATCCAACAGTTTTCTCCATTCCCCCAAAAAATTCCTTCAAGTGATAGCAGATAACTGTACCTACAGCCTGGGGGGGGGGGGATATTGGAGTTGTGAATTCCTGGGACCTTATATATGGGGTGGTTTTAGTTTTTTTTTAGTACTGTACTGCAACTGCAATTTCTTTGCACTTTCCCTTCTTCAATTCTTCAAAATTAAAAAAAAAAAAAATCTTATCCTACAAAATTCAGACATCATGTAATCACTATATATAATAAATAACGGAAAAACTCACGTAGAAATATTATTTAATGGTATAATTTTCGCCCGTGTGTCACAGGCATTTTCAGTACATCTTCTTACACCAGCTACTTAGGTGGCGCTTTTTGGAATTGTCAGTTAATGTTTGATTTTTGTGCCTAATTGTACTGAAGATGCCTGTGACACACGGGTGAAAATTATACCATTAAATAATATTTCTACGTGAGTTTTTCCGTTATTTATTATATATAGTTATGTCTACTCACGGTTTACCTCTTTTAAAACTTATCATGTAATCAGTTTTGATATTACCTCTTTAGTTACCCTTGACCTGACATATTTAAGTTATTTAAATTCACCATATATTGAAGTTATTTTTCATGGAAAGGATAAATATACAAACTAGATGAGAGTGCGATGGATTCTGGTTCCACTCTAACCATCCTAGCCAACATCCATATAGAACATCAAGGAAACCAAGCACTTAACATAACTATATACAAACTAACAGTTTGGCTATAATATGTAGATGATGCACTTGTTTGCTATTAGGCCCTATAACCTAGACCAGGGGTCGGCAACCTGCGGCTCTTTGGATGTGAAGCTGCGGCTCTTTAGTTCCATACGCAAATATTATTTATTTTATCAAAAAAAAAAATTTAAAAATCGTTCTGAATCGATTAATGAGGATTAGGCACCGATTCTATCTCTCAGCCACTTGTACTCGCTTTTCACCGCACCCCTCCCCCGTGACACGCATCGTCACTGTCGTCAGTCCGTCGGAAGCTCTCGGAAGTTTATATGTTTGGCAATTTTCATTGATTTCGGCATAGCTGGGCATAACACCTTTACTCGTAAACTAAGTATCTAATATTTGCCAAAATTAAAAAAAAAAACTAAAATGTGCAGACTGCGCCGTGATAAACACGTTCTGACAAGTCCGTTCGTGCCAGTCGGCGATCACCGCACACGGGAGGCGACCACAGATGCGACGAAACTATGTACTTATAGTCAATCAGTACGTGAGAGAGTGAGACAAACAGTGTTTCGTGTCTAAATTATTTATTTTAATAATTAAATTATTAGAGAATTATTTATTTTATTTAGGTAGGTATTTTTAATTGGGAAATATCGTTGTAAAATGTTTTTTGATAAATTATATTTCATTATGCCCAGCTTCTCGTATGTATCTACTTAGGTATACGTTGACATAGTAAATAATTGCAAAACTTGTCATCTGCTGTTTTGGATACCTAAATAATAATTTTAAAAATTCTTTATTACAGCTTCACCGCAAGCATGGCATCTACAAAAAAAAAGAGAAGAACTGAAGAAGAGCATCGAGAATTCAATCGGGATTGGACGGAGTCGTTCGCTTTCATATGCAACTCAGATGGCCTTCCGACTTGTCTCATTTGCCACAAAAAACTCGCACACAATAAGAAATCAAATTTAGAGAGACACTTCACTAAAAAACATAATCAGTTTGCTAGTAAATATCCAGCTGGCGAAGAATGAAAAAAAGCTGTCGACGAGATACAAAAACAGCAATCAAGTTCCATGTTAAGTAACTGGACGCAATCTACAAGTAATGTTAATCTGGCAAGCTTCGCGGTATCACTAGAAATTGCAAAAAAAGGCAACCCATTCACAGATGGTGAGTATGTCAAAGATTGCTTCATACGTGCATCTGAAGAACTGTTTCGTGATTTCAAAAACAAACCAGAAATCTTGAAAAAAATCAAAGATTTGCCACTATCCGCTAAAACAGTACAAGATAGAATAGCTAAAATGTCTTCAAATGTAACATATTTGCAGGTGGAAGATATTCAACCTTCTTCTGCCTTATCACTTGCTATAGATGAGTCTTGCGACATAAAAGACACGGCACAAGTTGCCCTTTTTGTCAGGTATATGTCTTCCCAAGGTCCAAAAGAAGAACTTCTAGGATTGCTACCGCTCTCGGGACAAACTAGAGGGGAAGATATAGCGAATGCCGTGCAAAAATGCCTTGAAGACAATAAGATCGATTTAAATAAAATCGTTTCAATAGCAACTGATGGAGCCAGAAGTATGACAGGAAAAAATAAAGAGGCAACAACGATTCTTCAGAGCAAAATAAACCACGAAATTCTTACGTTTCACTGCATAATACACCAAGAAGCGCTTTGTGCCCAAACATTTCCGGCCGAAATAGTTGAGGTCATGAATTTGGTAATCAAGATTGTTAACAGCATCTTGTCAAAAGCACTCTACCATCGTCAGTTTAAAGAATTCTTAAACGAAATGGAGACTCAGTATTCCGACCTCCTTCTTCACAATAAAGTGCGATGGCTTTCCAAAGGTAAGGTGTTGAAACGTTTTGCTTTGTGCTTGAATGAAATAAATACATTCCTAAATGAAAAAGGCATTAATCACCCTGAATTAGAGAATGACAAATGGTTGCAAAAATTTTACTTTATGGTGGATATCACAGCGAAATTAAATGAGCTGAATCTAAAACTGCAAGGAAAGGGAAACCCAGCCTATGTTTTGGTAGAAGAATTGGTTTGTTTTGAAGAAAAATTAATTCTTTTTACAGAAGATATTCAGAGCGGTAAATTACTTCATTTTCAATTTCTAAAGCAGTATCGCGATAAAACCAGTGCAACTGTTGACACGAATTACTTCAGCACAGTTATAAAAAAAATTAAAGATGAATTTGCTGACAGATTTGAGCAATTCAAAGCCAACAAAACCACTCTAGCATTCATAGTAAATCCTCTCAACACAAATAGTAACGAAATCCACATTGAGCCATTTGGAATTGATACTGGATCTCTAGAAATGCAATTGATCGATTTAAAAAGTAAAGCTTTGTGGAGTGGAAAATTTACAGAGTTGAAAAGCAAGTTGGAAGAGTTGGAGGTCCAGGTATGTACGTAACGCAACAAAAGTGGACAGCTTTAAAAGAAATGCCGCGAGTTGAGGCACTTATATTCGACGCATGGAATAGTCTTCCAGATTGCTACAGTGAGGTGAAGAAGTTGGCATTTGGAGTGCTGACTATCTTCGGATCGACATATTCGTGCGAGCAAGCATTCTCTTGCATGAATATAATTAAAAGTAAAGTAAGAAGCCAACTAACAAATGAAAATTTAGAGTCGTGTTTGAAACTTAAAACAACAAGTTATGAGCCAAATTTATCCAAACTTTCTAAAACCATGCAAAGCCAACGCTCCCATTGAATTTGTTCGCTCAAATGTATGTTATTGTTTTTTTTATTTTAAGTACAAGTTACATTGTTTAGTAAAGTTTAAATTTTCTACTTGAATAACCATGCAAAGCCATCGTTCCCATTGAATTTGTTTGCTCAATTGTTTGTTATTGAAGTACAAGTTAGTGTTGTAAGTAAATGTTTAATTGTTTTAATTTTTTACTTAAATAATAAGTAATTATCTAATAATGCCATATATATATTATCTAATTTGTTGTGAAAAACACTACTTATATATGAATAAATAGATATTTTTTCTCATGAATAAATAGATATTTTTTCTTATGAATAAATAGATTAGTTTTTTTTTATCAAAAAACTTTATTTATGCGAGTACTATTTATTGTTGGCAAGAAAAAATTTTGTGGCTCTTTAAAAACTTTGAAATTTTGTAAATTGTAATTTTTGACTCTTCCGCCTCAAAAGGTTGCCGACCCTGGACCTAGACATATTAGATACATTTTTATGCATTTAAACAACCAACATCCAAAAATGCATTTCACACTATAAAACAGACAAAATACTGCATGTTCTCCCCCACACAAGATTATAACAGAACTATTTTCATCTCTGACTGAAAAGATGTATCCTGGATATAAAGTTTTAAAGCTAAAGTTCTTCACAATCTTCAAACCACACATCCAACTAATAACCTTCATCTGATCTGTTCTCTAAAGGACCAGCTTCATCCACTTACACATGTGTAAAAAAATCATAATTTAAAATTCTGAATATTTTTATGTATTGTTTATGTTAGAATGTTTATTAGTTTTAGTTTCATAACACACATTGTCGGCACTTGCGATGTGCCCGTTATTGAAATTATTTTGTCAAAGTGATATGTAAAGCATTTAAAAAGTTTATGTACTTACTGGATTTAATATTTGTATTACTTACAGGAATTTTATTGTAATTTAAAATTATAAAATTTAAAAGATTTTGAAAATAATCAAAAGTTGTGTTTTATGAAGACATTCTCTTGTCGCTAACAGAGACAACGTGCCTTGGAGTGCGCATGCTTGCCGAGAAGTTTGATGTGTGATTGACAGCTGACAAGTTCAGTATTGAAGCAACGGGAGAGAAAACAAAAAGAGTGTTCGGGAAGAAATTAGAACACAAGCCGGCAGACATTTAGATTCGGAAGAAATTGAGTTTTTTTATGTGACAGTCGGAAGAAAATTAATAGTATATTCTGAAAAGGGAATCGTGGAACTATGAAGTTTAAAGTGGAATAAGTATTGATAAATAAAATGGAAATATTGCTATAGGCGTTTTAAAAGGAATATTGGAGGAAACGCTAATTGGAAGATTTATAGTAGATTCCGAAAAGGGAATCGTAGAACTGTGAAATTTTTAAAGTGGAAGAGACTGTCCATTAGAAATTGCTATTTAAGTTCTAAAGGAATGTTCGGAGCCTGTGTAGCTCAGTGGATGTGGCGTTTGCACACCATGGCGCTTGGCCGCACGAAGGAAGACTTGGTTTCGAGTCTAGTCGGCGACTAGAGGAAATTTTTCTAAGCCTTTTTTCGACCGGTTCCCGAGTTAGTCGATCTCTGGCACGGGCAAGCGGGTTTTTTCTTCGTAAATTCAAGAAAATCGACCGTAGAACCTACATTATTTCAGACATTAAATATATTGTGTTAGGGTTAGGGACCACGAGATGGTGGCACATTTGAGCCGTCTCTCTTCACTGAGTACCGCTTAATTAGTGATAGCCTTGGGCCATTTATCTCTGATTGGTACCAGTGCAGATTGAACTGACCACTCAGTCTCCAAAAAAAGTTAGACAGGGCTAAATGGCCTCGCCTACTCCCGTATACGGGAATAAAAAGGCATTAGCTGATTTTTTTTTTTTTTTAAAGGAATGTTCAAGAAAACTCTGATTAAGAAGTTTCATCTGTCTTAAGGACGCCGGATCTAACTATTATTTCTGCTAAAAAAAAGAGACAGAATTCAGTTAGGAATTAATGTGTGTTACATGAGTGATGAGAAAGGATCCTGTGAAAATGAAGAATAAAGTCATATATCTTCGGAAAAGATTGACAGAGAGAGAAACTGACTATGAACATTTTGTCATTGTGCAAACAAAGTGTTTAGTCTAGTCTTAAGTGTAAGTTTATTTTTAAAAGGCCTTGGATCCAATTAATTCTGTAGTTATAGTTAAATATGTAAAGTGGTTTGAAGTGTATATATATTGTTTTTGTTTTATTAAATGTGTTTATTTTGTATTTTGGTCTTGAGTTAGTATTTATTTGGATTCTGAGAGAAATACTAAAAAAAAAGGAGGTCACTGCACCAATCGGAGTGAACTCTTGTGCATATAATATATAGGTACACTCGAAAATAAATTAAAAATAATTGTTGAACAGAGATCATCTCTATATAACCATCTCTAAATATAAAAATATCTAAATTATTAACACATGGATTACACTGTATAAAGTTCCATGTTCCTGGATCTTAATCTACTGGACAGATTGGTAGATCTGTTGACATTTGCCTTGACAAACACAAAAACTACATTTGCTATCTTCAGTATGGAGAGTAAGAACTGGCAGACTACATTTTGGATACTGCACCACACAGGATTAATTGGAAGAAGGAAATAGTGCTGCATCGAAATTGTTATAGGTCTGGAAGACTATTTTAGAATTAGAATCAGCTCTGAAACATTGGCGTAACCTCAATAACTATGACCATATTAATTTGCCAAAAATCCAAGAGACAGTTTTTCTAAGATAACATCTAGCCTGACTTTAATAATTAATTTTATTTTATCTAGCTCATGTCATAACAGGACATTAGTTTTTTTTTTTTTTTTAGTTACAATTTGAACTGCTTCTGCATCATCTTCCATAGTTTTAATTCTGTTTCTTTCATTCACTTCAGTCCATTTTCAGTCATTTCTTTCTACATATGTCATATCTTAATTCATGATATTTAAATTAACATGATTTTGGCAGCAGCATTGTTTCTCTCATTTTGAGTTTGAAATTATACATTTGTTCCTTAAATGCCCCCATGAAATTCAGTTTTCATGTTTCCATACCTGCTATATGCCATCCAGAAATATATAACATACTGATTAATATTTCTCTCTTAATTTATTCAAGTTAAAAATGTCCAAATAATCTTAAAAAATCCTCAATAATAAAACAGCTGATTAAGTTAACTGACATATTATAATGCATTTATATTAGTAACAGTACTTTCATAATTAGAGAGTTGTGTAAAGTCTTTTAGAACTTGTCAGAAATAGCAAAGGAAACTTCAGGTGACATAGGCACATCTTGAAATAAGGCATTTTCTAATTGATTTTGTTACATAGTTTCCATCACTACGCTAATATACATATATTTATATATATCTGGAAATTTGAAGACCAGATACTGTAACATAAAATAAGGCTTACCTTAATCATTATTTGCATTTATTGTATGCATAAGTTTGAAGAGGCTGCAGGTGGGGGAGAAAAAAGAGAGAGAGAGAGGGGGGGGTGAGAAAGAAAAATTGCTTCCTAATTTTCCTTCCAACGAGCATGCAGTATAGATTAGCAACTAATCAGAAAATTCCTGCACTTCTTTTAAGATCTAACCCACATAAACGAAACTGTTTATGATCTTTCTATTCAAAACATGATATAATTTTTCCTAAGCTGCTGATTAATGTTTTACTGTTTGCAATTTTCATACTGCTAGATCATATTAAACAATGAAAGGCTAATTTGTAGATTACAGAGGTACCAACATCACCATGTGAAGTAGCCAAACTCATTCATCTTAAAACAGTTTGAACACGATGCAGTGGTGATAGCAGTAGAGGGATTCAATTCTTCAGCAAAAAGCATGTGGCTGTGGCAGGCATTCACACTGCTCTTTGTATAGCTTTTCACTCCTTGAGGGTGTTACACTGCTGTTTTGAGTGTTTATAGAAGCTACATTACCATGAACTTCTAGAGACACCTCAGTCTGGAGAAGATTTTTTGATAGAAAAACAGTAGATATTAAAGTGTTCACACATTTGTTTGACCTGAAAAAAAAAAAAGTTATAAATACTTTGTTCAAGTACAGTAGAACTCGGTTATAACGAATTCCACGGGACCGCATATATTTGTTTGTAATAACCGTTATTTGTTATATCCAAGAAGGTCATAATTTGAGCGAATTAAAAATGTTTTCAGATTTTTCTCAGCATAGGTATATTGGGTAACATAAATACATATATGCATACATACGTATAAAGAACAAAAATTTATTTTTAAAACTTCACATTTTTACATAAAAAATCATCAAGCGTGCTTTGCTTTGCACAAGATGTATATTTCATATGTTTGAAATTGTTCCTTATACCACTTTATAGGTATGTGTCGTCTGAACTTACAGATCGCGATTCCATAAATCTTGTTAAAATATGTAAAGCACTTTCTGCTTCACACCAGGTAACGATTTTCTCATCATTGCTATTTTCTTCCTCGCAGTGACTACTACTGTTATCTTCTTCTGGTGTATGAGAGATTTGTTTTAAGATGTCAGCATCTGTCAGTATACCCGAAGTTGCGATGCCATTATCAATGTCTATAAAATTATCAATCTCTGTGCATGTTTCAAAATTGTTCAAGTTTTGCGCTTTTAACCACGCTGATAACGGTAAGTTATCCTCTTCATCTTCTTCAGATTCACACTCGTATTCCGCAAGACCGGCTTTCTTAAAACAGTTTTGTATCGTAGACGATGACACCAAATTCCAAGCATCACTCAATTAAACGTATTGCGTGAAGTACACTGATCTTCGAGTCGTAAGCATAAGCATTTTCCACGGATTTTTCTCTGTGCTCTATCAGTTCCAAGATCAACAGACGACAAAAATGGGATTTAAAACATCTAATTACGCCTTGATCAAGTGGTTGCAAGACAGATGTCACATTCGGTGGCAAAAAAAACAAGTTTTATGTTTGTTAAATTAGCCACTACAGGATGGGCAGGACAGTTGTCTATCAATAATAAAATTTTCCGGTTTTCACTGCGAAGATTTTTATCCCACTTGCAAATTTCATTTTCGAAAATTGAAGATGTCATCCAGGCCTTCTTATTTGCTGTATAATCAACGGGAAGTTTCTTTATGTTTTTAAAGCATCTAGGCTTTGCTGATTTTCCAATTACAAGAAGCTTTCTTTTATCGCAACCGGTCATGTTCACACAAACTAAAACTGTGAGTCTATTTTTGATAAGTTTTCTGCCAATGCAATTTTCGTTTTTAAATTGAAAAGTTTTATCGGGCGTTAAATTATAAAAAAACCCTGCTTTGTCTGCATTATAAATGTTGTATCCATACCTTCGTTTGATGTCCAGCCATACATTCTTGATACAGTCAGAAACAACGTTTTTGTCAACGGACAACACCTCGCCACTTACTTTTGCATAGACAATATTGTTTCTGTTCTTAAAGCGATCAATCCATCCATTGTTGCATGTAAAATCGCTATAACCAAGTTGAACAGCAAATTTTTCAGCTTGAACTTTCAAAATTGGTCTGCTAATAGGTAAGCCAGCGGTTCTTTGCACTTTAAACCACGAAAGAAGTGCCTCATCAACGTCACTTTTATTACACTTTTTAAGTTTTTTACACTTCGATAAATTGTTTTCAAAAGCTTTCAGTCAACTCGTGATTCTTCCAAATTGTTGATATTGTAGATGGGGACAAACCATACTTCTTTGCTACTGTCAGATTTGATTGGCCACTTTCCACCTCCCGTATAATTTCTACTTTTTCGGAAACCGATAAAATTTTCCGTTTGACTCCTGACATTTTTCCATAACCAGAAAATGCGTACGTACGAAATGTCAATAAAGGAACGACTAACGTGTATTATTCGTTCGTTATTCCCATGAAACGAATTCGTAATAAACATGAAATACATGCATTAAATCAAATGTAATTCAACTATACCTTCAAAATTATTCGTTATAAACGTGAATTCGCTGTAACCGTGATCGTTATAACCGAGTTGTACTGTATATGCATATACAAGCAGATCTCTGAAAAGCATATGTGATTAAATTAAATATTTGAAACAGGTGTTTAGATTTGCCAATATTAGAAATAAATATTGCTTCAAATACATATATCTGTTATGAATATATTATGCAAAAGTATGTATCTGGTAAGGAAAATTTATGTCCAATGATAAAGAAAAAAGAAAAGAAAAGAATTACATGTCTCTTGAAAAATAATGTTTTATTTTATGATATTTATATAATTTTTTTAAAATTTGAAATGATTTTATATTATATAAAATTATATTAAAATAATATAAAAATATTATTTAAATAATAAATTTAACATACATAATTTATTAAGTGAATGATAAGTGGAAACTAACATTATGCAATTTGAAAAAAAACTTGTTTAATCTGCAATGAAAGATACAATGTTTTATCTGTACTATTCTACATATGAGGTAGGTTCCAAAAGTTTCCAGCCTGACATACAAAATTCACATCAATTTTAAAACGCTGTCCACAACAGTTAGCACCATCTTCGGGGAGATTTTTAACTCTCTACCTGTGTCATTCAGTTGGGGGCACCCATTTGACTAACACCTGGCACGTTAAGTGACTGTAACGTTAAAAATTGAGTACCGTGCTGTGATAAAGTTTTTCACCAAAGAAGGGCTTTCTCCAAGTGCTAACAAACGGTAATGGATGGTGTTTATGGGGAAGCTTTCTCCTTCATGTTCATAAAATAAAATACAATAAATTATGTTATCAAAGTTTTGATAACATAATTTACTTCTCGACATACTTGACAACTGGGAACACATCATCACACCATCTCAAAGAACTTACACCCACACATGTAAAGGAATAACTTAAGCATACCTAGAGAAGAAGTCCTTCTATCTTTAATTGTAACTTTTTAGTTATATGCTACTATCTGTGAATTATATTTTGATGTGAATAAATGTGAGCATAGGTGCAGGAATGATTTGGCATTGGGGCAGTTGCCAAGGATGTTGGTATCAGAAGGGCACCAGTGGCAGGATATTTTACAAATAATCAAAACTGTCACATTATGAATGGTACTTAGCTAAAATCTAGCTGTGCTGCTGAATATGAGTGGTAAACCAAAAAAGAACAGCCAAACCACTGTAGAAAATGCTATTTTAAAAGAAATTTGCAATTCCTTTAGGATTATTCACAATAACAAAATATTCACTTGATCTTTGAGTTTGGGAATGCAAGTTAACTATTTGTATGAATGTTTTAAATAGAATTTAAAAAAAAAATATTCCCACGGAAACACATAGTTCACTTACTTTTAACTAATTCAGGGATCAAGTGAATATTTTGCTACTATCACACACAGCTCTTTTTATACATGTTCAGTTTATGTGAATTCAAATTTATGCAATCTGATATTTAGCCATTTTTACTTTATTTGCACACCCAATGCATTACAAACATTTTGAGAAGAATCTACCATGCAATTCCAATGTGATTTACTTAATGTGATCTACTTCAACACTGTTGTTAGTTTCTCATGTCGAACTGACTTCAGAAGTGCTTCATTTGTTTCAACTTTATTTTCACAGTATTTTATAAATTTAATTAATAGGCCTACAATGAATTATTGTAGATTGTGTAAATTAATAAATATGTTGAATGTAGCATCACTGCAAAAAATTTTTCATATCACATCATCATCATCATCAAATTCCTGCCATGTACCCTCAAGGGGTGTACAGGATATGACAGTACTACATGAAAAAATTACATCATTACTAACTTCCTATCTACAATTTTCCTCCAAATCAGTCTGTTACTTGTCAAGACTCCAACATTATCAGATCTTATATTTCTATCGTCTAAGGCACTTTGTACCGTATCAATCCACCTATATCTTGGTCTTCCTCTGGGTCGTTTTGCTGCCAACCTGGCAGAGAACACTTGTTTTGCTAATCTTTCCTCTCCCATTCTATTTAAGTGACTATACCATCTGAGATTAGCTCTGCTAACGCATTCCTGGATGCTGACAATGTCAAGTTCTTTCCTAATATCCTCATTTTTAATATGATATTGCCATTGATGCCATCTGTTCACGCCTCTAATCTTTCTCAGGACTCTCATATCTGCGGTCTCTAGTCTTTGGTCAAGTGTTTTACTTCTGACCCAGCTCTCAGATCCATAAGTTAAAATTGGTTTGAACACAGTCTTGTATACAGCTAATTTAGTGTTCCGACTAATTTCTTTCTTATTCCATATGACTTTATTCAATTGACTTCCCACGATACCAGCTTTGCTGATTCTGTTGTCTATTTCTATATTTAGTTTACCATCTTCAGTAAAAATTGTGCCTAAGTAGCTGAAATGTTTTACTTGTTCCACAGGTTCTCCATTCACAACACAGTTGATATTTTCAATGATTCTGCCTATTTTCATTGTCTTTGTCTTTTTATTGCTGACCTTCATACCATATCTATTACAACAGCTATTCAATTTAGTCAGAGAATCTTGCAGACTTGTAGCGGATTTATTTAGAAGTATAATATCATCCACATAAAGCAAAGAGCTGACATTAACATCTCCAATTTTGATATCAGGTTTAATACCACATTCCTTCATAATGTGATCCATATAGATAATGAATAACAGAGGGGATAATGTACATCCTCGTCTCACACCAGATTTAACATTAAACCATCTTCCTGTACTTCCTTCAATTCTAACTGCTGACTCACAACTCATATAAAGACTAAGTATTGCTTGATATAATGCCCCATTGACACCAAATAACTGCAGCGTATTGAATAGCTTCTCTCTTGGCACCTTGTCATATGCCTTTTCCAAATCGACAAAACTTAAATACAGATCTTTGTTATATTCCCATGCTTTCTCGACTATTTGTCGTAAAGTGAAGACCTGATCCTGACAGCCTCTATTTGGCCTGAATCCAGCTTGTTCTTCACCAAGCTTTTCTTCCACAATTCTTCTCAACCGTTTCTCAAGTATACTTGCATAGATCTTGCCAGGAACACTCAGTAGGGAAATACCTCTGTAATTCTCACATTCAGTTTTATTTCCCTTTTTATATATGGGTACTATGAGAGCTCTACTCCAATCATCAGGAATTCGTCCCTCTGTCCAGGCTTTCTGAACTATGCAGTGCAGCCACTGTAAGACTTTTATACCACCATACTTCAGCATTTCTGGTCGAATATCATCTATTCCTGCTGCCTTTCAACATTTCAAGCCTTTGATGGCTTTTTCTACTTCAAGTATGGATATGTATTCCTGACTGCATGCCTGGTCAGTGTTTTTTTATCACTGTGCTGTCATCACTGCTTGTTTCATTTAGCAGTTTTTCAAAGTAATTACTCCATACTTCAAGGATATCTTTTTCTCCTGTTTTCATTTCACCTTTATCATCTCTAATTCCTTTTACAGCACTCTTTCCTCCATTCCTAAGCTTCTTCAACAACCTCCAGAATATTTTGCCACCTTCTTGATATTTATTTTCGATATTCTTGCCAAAGTCCTCCCATGACTTTTGTTTAGCTAGTTTTACACACTGTTTAGCTTTCTTACATTTGTCTCTGTATTCTGTAAGAGTAAAAGCTGACTTATTTGCCAGGAACTTTTGATATGCTTTCTTCTTTTCCTTCACTGCCTCTTTAACTTCCTGTGTCCACCAGGGAGTTCTGATTTTTTTATCTTTGCACACAACCTCACCACATGCCTCTCTGGCAGAATCAATCAATGTTTCCTTCAGAGTTTGCCACTGAATCTCCAAGGTTTGATTCCTGTTCTCAAACTCTTTCATTTTCTTTTCAATAATATTTCTGTATTTTAGTCTACAGTTTACATCTGAGAGCTGCTCAACTTTTATTCGCTTTAAAACTTTCTTACATGTTATTCTTTTCAATATGAAATTCAATTTTATCCTGCTCAAGACTAAATAGTGATCACTTCCAATTTCAAATCCTCTGTACACTCTGGTGTCCTGCACCAGGGAGAAAACATCACTATCAACAATAACATAGTCAATGAGACTTTTCTTATTCCTAGCCTCTTCTCTCCATGTGAATTTGTGCACATTTTTATGTTGGAACATGGTGTTAGTAATAACCAGTCCATGTCCTGAGCAGAAATCCAACAGATATTTGCCATTATTATTAGCTTTGCTCTTTTCTCCAAATTTTCCCAAAATATTTTTGTATGTCTCACAATCATTTCCTACTCTACTATTTAGATCCCCAACAAGGACCAACTTTTCCTTTTTCATTGTGTCAGTTGCTTTTTCTAAAGCCTCAAAAAATTCCTCCACTTCTACCTTAGTAGAACCTTCTGTGGGACCATAGGCACAAATAAGTCTCATTGTCCAGTTCCCCATTCTCATATTTGCCCACATTACTCTACTTGAGACTGACTGCCATTCAAGAAGATTAGCCTTGTATTTTGTGTTGAATACTATGGCTACTCCTTCTTTTCCTTGATTGTCATTGCCTGAATATAACATTTTGTATTTATTGCTCAGAAAGATCTCACCAGTTTTTGTCTCTTTTGTTTCAGTCACTCCTATTATGTCGATCTGGTATTTATCTAAGTCCTCAGCTAGCTTCATTTCTTTGCCATTCAGGCTTCTTATGTTGATTATACCGATCGTTAACTCTGGTGATATTGAGTTGGGATGTGCTTTCAGATTTGTTCCAGTAGCTGACTTTTTGCTGTTTGCCCTGGTTCCCTGGTGAAACAATAGTGGCCTTGTTTAACCGGGCGACGCCCCAGCCGGCATGAAATTTTGTCATGTTGTACCATCATTTTTTATTTTGGTTTAACCAATAAGAATACAATTTGGTCGGCTAAATCCCAAATTGCCAACCCATCCTTGTTCGTTCAGTATCCAAGTAGATACCCAACAGGGTGCACCATGAGAGGGTGAGGATTGGACATTAGGTCAGAAGCCCTGGTCGGTTCTCCGCATTCCTTTAAAGGCTATGTGGAGGTCTCCTCTAAGTTATACAGCTTTGACCGTCAAATGGAGGAATGTGAAGTTTAAGCATGCACAAATGAAATTCGGAAGAAGAGGATATTGTGTGAAGATAGCATGAGATATCACTGCTTAATTAAATTTATAATTTTTTTATTAATGTGAAGTAATATTAATATCACTTTATTGATAATAGTGATACTAAGAAATATAAAGAATAATACAAGGCATGTTCAAAAAAAAGACCGAACTTTTGCTATACACCTTATTGCTCATTTTACATTTTAAGCACTATCCCCTTCAAAGTAGTCTGCTCTACTGGTGATACACCATTCCCAATGTTTCTTCCATTGTGGAATGCTTCTCCTCTATGGTTTTGAAATGACATCCTTTCAAAGGGGGTTTTAAGTTTGGGAAACAGGAAAAAGTGTGCTGGGAAAAAGTCCAGAAAATAGGGTGGATGGGGCACAACAGATGTCTAATATTTTGCCTTATAACTGCAGATGAGAAGCAACATGTAAGTCAGTGCATTGTTGTGGTGCAACATCCAAGTCTGGTTTTCCCACAATTCAGGCCTCTTCCTGCACACAGCATCCCTCAAACATGCTAAAACTTCCTGGTACAACTCTTTGTTTACCATCTAACCATGTGGTATAAATTCATAATGGACAATGCTTTTTTCATCAAAATACACAACCAATATCACCTTGATCTTTGACCGACTTATCCATGGAAGCTTAAACCACTCATAGCACTGTGTTCGGCTCATACAGTCCTTCCCATGTGCTTGGTTAAGCAATTGAAATGTCTCTATAAAATTTTTACCATGTTTGCAGCAAAATTTCACACACACACACGTTCTTCAAGCTCTTTCATTGTCACGAATCCAATGAACAGCTTGTGTATGTGCTCATCAGCAGATGTAACTCGACAACTAGTGCTCATAGCAGAATGGGGCAAATGGCAGTTTGTTGTCAAAACCTGCTGCTAGGTGCGCTCAGTAGCTGCAGCATGCTCTCTGTGTTCGGTTGGTGTGCTATTTAAAAAGTTCAGTCTTTTTTTGAACACGCCTCGTACCTAGCTCAAAAAACATTCCATTAAGTGTCAATTGGAGATTATCTACAGAACTCATCCCTTCCTACTATAAATGTGCTTAAATGGAAAAATCCTGTTTTATCTGTGCAATTTCAATTATGCAAGGGTCTTAGAAATGCACATTTTGTAAAAAGGGACTAATCGTATATAAAACATACTTCTGGGTATGTATGGTTTTATTGTTGTTTAATTTGTATCAATTTCATGAGGGTTTCTTTGTGATGTTGCAAGTCATTATTAAAAAAAAAAAAAATTATGGTATTGCTAAGTCACTAATTTCTTTTCTTAATCTAATCTAATCTAAGGCTTGGACCACATACCTAAGCCAAATGCGTGAAAGTGGAAGTGCTCCTTTTTTTTTTTCTACTTGCAAAAAAATAATAAACAATGAAATATATTAATTTTTAAAAAGTCAAGATTTTTATTCATTCTTTTGAAAATTGGAGTACAGTTAATAGTAAAAAAACAAAAAGTTGCCACAAACCATTATTGCAACAACATGTTTAATGTTATTTTTTTTTCTTTCCTTTTTTTAATTTGGGAAGGTTTAATGAGAGTAGATTTGATGGCCTGGTAGCTCCAGTGGTTAACACACTTGCTCTTCAAATAACAAGCTGTGTGCTCATTTCTTGTAATGCCTAGGATACCATCTAGATTGTGAAAATGGGGGTCCAGATGATGGACCCCAGGACTGGTGGAGAAGACTCAGGAATGAACTATCAAACCTCGAGGATTCGATCTATCTCAGCATCTCTGGAGCCAACTAAACAGATTTAGAACCGGACAAGACCACTGTGCAGACTATGCATCATATCAATGATGACTGCCCCATCTCTGGAGGCCTCAGAAACTTATATTTACTTTCAGAAAGTGCTATCAATTGGTTAACTGAACTGTATTTATATATAGTTCTGCTCTCATTAATTTCTTGTATTTTTATCTATATGCTAAATAAATAAATAAACTAACAGGCTTTGAGTTGGAATCTTGTCATGGATGTTCTGCTAATGGGACAATGAAACTCGTCTAAGTAGTAGATGAGTTTCATTGTCCAGTATGAGACCATACTGGGCAATGTGTATAAAAAAGTAAATATAATAAATTAGGAAATAAAACCCTTAGCCCACCCATGGCATTGATGTATTATACATTTACAACTTTAGGTGGAAGTCATAAAAAAATACAAGCAAGATTTGCTGTTGATCAACAGTGGTGAAATTCATACTGGCAATCATTTATTACATGAGAGGAGCTTCACAGAAGTTGGACTTTAATGGTTTTCTCCATTTAAAAAGAACTAACATGATGAAATTAGATGCAAAGATTTGCCACTCTTCTTAGGAATGGATTTAATATGGGCTAATTTTCAGACTGCAGTATAGAAACCGGTGGAAGAGAAGAAAATAAAGTGATTCGATTCTGGAGCACACACCTTCAGAACAATTAGAGAAAACCATCAGGACAAGAGATTTTTTTTTTTTTTTTGATATCCAGTTTGGACAAGATCCTGCTGATTTCTTTCTGGCAAAAAAAGGCAACAATGAATGTGATGTGTTTGGAATGGTAGAAGGACATTTACCAAGATTATCAGTACAAAAATTTGAGGGAGAGTAAGAAGCCAGGAAATTGACTATTTTATGTGGTTACTATGCGATACAACTATCCACGTGCAAAAGAGGTGTAAACAGGACTGGATAAAAGTTATGCCCAATAGCTTTGGCAAGACAGTACAAAGTATGACTGCCATTTGACATGATGCAAGTTTGCTGCTTTTCAACCTTTTGATATGTTACTCACTTATCTGATCGTCAGATGACCAAACCTTCAATTAAACAACCTTTCAATTATCGGACCAGAAAATTGCTTTCCCACTATGATTGGATAACTGAGGCAATGAGAAAATCAAATGTTGTAAATAATGAAGCAAACCTAACATTTATCAGTTTCCAAATGAAACAGCATGTCATAAATGCCTTACCATCAACCAAGTCTTTAACAGGTCTATTTCACTTACACAAAAAATGAGTGTAATATGCCAGAAACAGTAAGTATAAAGAAAAAATAAAACATGATTGTAGTTATTAATAGGCTTTACTCAAAATTGTAATAAAAAATGACTATGTCCTGCACACATTCTGTAATGAAATTTTACCAAATAATTTGATGGTGGTGCTAAGCTATATCATTATGAAACAAAATATAGTGAACATAGTTTTTCCCAGATACTCTGTAGCTGAGTCGGTATAGACAAAGCCCTTTGGTCGGAAAGACCTGGGTTCGATTCCCATCCATGATGTGAGGAACCTTTATCTGGTCTCTTTCGACTAAAGGTGAGTTAACTAGTCTCATATGGAGGCAGAGGGTTTTTCATCCCTCAAAACAAGCAAACTGGTTCTGTGAACGCACACAGCTACAGTCAAATTCTTATGGCAAGGAAGGCAATGAGAAACCACCTTGCATCATTATCTCCCTAGTAATCAGCTGCAACCCTCTCAAACAGAGGAAGCACAGGATTAGGAGTTTTTCCCTCGACTCAAATATATAATTAAGCAACCTAATATATATAAAATTCAAAATTTGAAAAGCACTTATGGCTTCCTCCAGAATAAGTTGCCACTGCACACTGAGGAAAAGCACACACAATAAAAATTTAAAGTTCTGAACTGCAATCCTGAAAGATCTGGTGACATATGCCAGGTGAAGAAAAGCTGAGAACATACTATTAGTACTACTACTGTCTGAACAATATAGTCTAAAGAAGCAAAAGTCTAAGAGTAAAAAGACATCTGCATATGAAGTATCTTTGTGTGCAAGCTTTTATATGAAAAACATGACTTTTTATGGGTCTAGCCCATTGTTGAGACCTCAATAATGATCGAATCCAAGCATAAGCAAACAAACTTGTTTGCTTATACTTGGATAAATCATAAGGGCAAAAATATAATTTCTTGTATTTACTAAAATAAAGAGCCAAAAGGCTTCATTTCGGCAATGCAGAATTTATAAAAATCAAGTGGATATTAAATACAGCATTATTTCAAAGCCGAATACAGAAACTATATACAAATTTCATACAAAACTTCTGTATTCGGCTTTGAAATAATGCTGGATTTAATATCCACTTGATTTTTATATAGTTTCTTGTAATGCATAATTTACTGAGTGAGTGAAGAAACTCGCCACAACCCATAGTCTGTTGGTAACAGACTGTGGGTTTGAATGCTATCTGCTCATTACTCAAGCTGTGCAAGTTATACATCTCCAACTGTATATATACCTCTCAATTTTTCTTACACATTCATGCAATTCAAGTTCTAATTTAAAATTAATCTAGGAATTCTTTTTTCTTAGTCATCATAACAGTTAAAACCAATCTATGTAGAAATTAATCAAAAACATCAAACCATTTTATTCATCTTGTCCATCGTAGCATACTAGATATTTCATAATTAACAAAACTCAAAGATAAAGATTTTTCAGTCCCAAATTGAAAAGAAGGCCATTTCTTATTGACAAGAGAGTTTGTCAAATACAGCCATGGCTACAGAATAGCTAATAAATCAAATAATTTTGATCTGTAATTGCTTTCTAGCCATTTACCTAAGCTCTTTACTGGTGAAACCATCTCTATTAGGAAGAAAAGAAAAATTACAAGTTCACATCAAATTGATCTCATTGGTCTTTTAATACCATAGTTATTGCTAGTACATCTTGTTAATTTAAAACCATCAATGTTTGATCATATCTTTCTCTAAGTACTGTATGTTTGGAAAGACAAAGAGATACTTTCATGGCTCATCAATATTGCCAGCTACATTTACACCACTAAATGTTTTTCAAAAAACCCTCGTCAGTTGCTTATTTGGTAATTATGCTTCAATTACCCAACCACACTGGGAGAACAATTTGTCAGTCAGATAACTGAAGGTATAATTACACAGTGCTGTACTAGAAGTCAGCTAATACACTAACCCATTCAGGGATTAATTAATTGAAAGTTTGATAATTGGGAGATCACTGTACTATTTGCTTGAACGATTTGTGCTTTCCAACTTAGCATATTACATTTTCACCAACCTGTGATCTAATGATACAATATTCACCTTGAGCTTTAAGTGTTCCATTTGCCACATTATAAGTTCTTTTACAATAATATATGACATGTTTCTCTACTATCTATTCACACCATCCACTGCCACCTTTATCATAGCAAATGTCATGATAGAAAACTTCATCACTATAAATAACCAACTATTAAAAATGTCTTGGCTAAAGTCCTATAACATCAATGCCATTTTAAAGGAGATTCACTATAGAAATTCTTCTACTATAACACACCATCCCTTTGGTGTGTTCACTTTAATGAAGTTTATTATAGTGAGGGGTAACTGCATATCTGTATTTTTATTTTATTTTATTTTTTATAAATATACATTTCAAAAGCTTGTCTGTAGGCCTAATTACACTGTTAAATTACTTCTGATAACTGACTATTCAAAATGCTACTGCATCACACAGCTAGAATCATTGTTATTTCGATGTTACTATAAGTTGAAAACACTAACATGCAGAACAATAAGCAAGTTAACAAAAATTTAATCAGCAGACAATTATAATTAAATGTGCAAATCAGAGAGTGTTAAGACTAATCTGCCTTCTCATCAATCCCTTAGCATCATTGACCTAACAGACATAATTAGGATAAGAAAAATGTGCAAGAGAAGTAGCTGGTGTATTTTCAAATGGATGCAAAAAACAGTAAATATTCACATAAATTAAGATTAATATTATGATATATGAACAAATTCTTACCAAGTAAACACCATAATGTATATGGGCAATAATGGCAAATATTGTCAAGAACCACAGGAGGTATAATTCTTTATCTCCAAGGCCTGGAACAGCTAGTGCTAAAGTTGTAGCCATAGCAACAGAATATATCATCCAATTGAATATATCAGATCTTGTGGATGTCATTTGGCTAACTATGAGGCGACACTGTAGAAATAATGACAATTTATTTATATTAAAAAAACAAAAACAAACAGCTATCAGATTAAACTATTGTTGTCCACTTTTGACTGAAAAAAACATTACAGTTTACTTACCATTCCAGAAGTGTGAAGTCATTCCTTAAAAAAAACTGAAAAAAGTTTCCTAAAGATTTCTATATGAAATACATCTTAAATAGATTGCACCACATGTTCATTTTCACTGGCCTACTTTCACCAAATTAGAATCATAATGGCTAAAATTAAATAACATGTGAAACAACACCAAGTAATAGCAAAAAAAAAAAAAAAGCAAGGCTTATTAGGTAATGGAGTTACCTTGTTTCTACAACCAGAAGCTAAGTTAAATTACTAATATAATTTTTTTAAAATTTATATTAGAAGAGTAATTAAAGACATATCTGGTTGTATCTTTTGAAGGCATGGCTGAAAAAATATTCTGAGCCAAAATCAAGAACATATAATAAGAGATAAGACATGGCATTATTATTACATGACACTTTCATGGAGTCCAAGGACTCATTGTGAGGAGTACTTGACACTGCACAACAACACACAATCCACCATAAAGGAAAGGATTCCGTTATTTTTTCCTAATGAATCTGGGTTATAGTTTATAAGCATACTGCTAATAATTTGTAATTCTTGCTTTAGAGCTTCTCATCAGAGCACTGAGGGAAGACGTATGACAAATATGTCCAGAAAAGGAAGTGAGTTTTGGTTTTAATTTCAATGGTAAATTGTATGTATTTATGTTGTTTGTTCAGGTGGCTGAGGATGGTGTTTAAAGTTTGGCAGCCATGTGGTCAGATAACAAAAATATTGTCAACAAAACTAAGCCAAACCGTAGGTTTTTAAAGTAAAGGAATCTAGAGCACATTGCTCAAAACTTCCATATAAAAGTTAAAATGGAGGGGGGGGGGTGATAGTTGTGAGCTCTTGGCTGTATTTTCTTTTTGTAAGTAAAAATTATTTTGTCACACAAAGTAATCGAAACATAGTACAGGGACAAAGAGATGATATCAGGCAGAAATGTGTCCTGTAAGAGAAGAATTGTGTCATTGATTTTATCTGTACTGAGCATTATGTCTGATTTCGTTCATGAAGTGCTGTGTTTTTATAGGTGTGGCTTTAGCATACCATGTGTATTCCAAATGTAGCTTGTCCTTTGCCTGTATACATATATTTCAAATGATAACCTTGATATGAAAGTTGAAATGTTGAGTGATTATTTTGGTTTATATTAAACTGAAGTTATTACTCTAAACATAGTAATTTTCTCCATAATTTCTTATAATGAATGTTCACCCTGTAACTATGAAAGAAAAGAGTTCATCTTGTCAAATACTTTTACAAAAATAGCAGTATCATCATGTAACAATACAATTTATCATTCTTATAAAAAGTGAATAAACTGCTTACCCATCACAAAGCCATGCTGCTCACTTTACCAATCTATAATTTGCTACCTCATTCTGAGCCTCCTTTACGAAAGAGAAATAGTTTGCCCCTCTCCCCCAATGTTATCAGAGCTGATATTAAGTTAAACGGCCTGGTCAGAAGGCAATATTAATTCCATTGCACAGTCTGTGTGCATAATATGCATGCTGATATCCCATCTTATCCTATGGCTGTGATTGCATTGGAATTTTCTGCAATATCCTAAGTACTTCCAATTCATATACCTCTATTCCCACATCAGTTCTTGTCATACTTGTCACATCATTATCTTCACCTGGTTGGCTGATTCTTTGCAAAGTTGTCATTCAATAACAACTATTTTGTTTGATTTTGTCAGCTCCCTACTATAAACACTCATTGAAGTTATCCTTTCACAGTCATTCTTTCTTTCACTCACTGCACAACAAAAGAATTCTTTAGTATTTCCTCTAGCCCCGGGGTCGGCAACCTTTTGAGTCGGAAGAGTCAAAAATTACAATTTACAAAATTTCAAAGTTTTTAAAGAGCCACAAAATTTTAAAAAGTTTTTGAAGAGCCACAAGATCTTATTGTCCTCAAGGCATTCGCTATATCTTCCCCTCTAGTTTGTCCCGAGAGCGGTAGCAATCCTAGAAGTTCTTCTTTTGGACCTTGGGAAGACATATACCTGACAAAAAGGGCAACTTGTGCCGTGTCTTTTATGTCGCAAGACTCATCTATAGCAAGTGATAAGGCAGAAGAAGGTTGAATATCTTCCACCTGCAAATATGTTACATTTGAAGACATTTTAGCTATTCTATCTTGTACTGTTTTAGCGGATACGAGAAGCTAGGCATAATGAAATATAATTTATCAAAAAACATTTTACAACGATATTTCCCAATTAAAAATACCTACCTAAATAAAATAAATAATTCTCTAATAATTTAATTATTAAAATAAATAATTTAGACACGAAACACTGTTTGTCTCACTCTCTCACGTACTGATTGACTATAAGTACATAGTTTCGTCGCATCTGTGGTCGCCTCCCGTGTGCGGTGATCGCCGACTGGCACGAACGGACTTGTCAGAACGTGTTTATCATGGCGCAGTCTGCACATTTTAGTTTTTTTTTTTTAATTTTGGCAAATATTAGATACTTAGTTTACGAGTAAAGGTGTTATGCCCAGCTATGCCGAAATCAATGAAAATTGCCAAACATATAAACTTCCGAGAGCTTCCGACGGACTGACGACAGTGACGATGCGTGTCACGGGGGAGGGGTGCGGTGAAAAGCGAGTACAAGTGGCTGAGAGATAGAATCTGTGCCTAATCCTCGTTAATCGATTCAGAACGATTTTTAAATTTTTTTTTTTGATAAAATAAATAATATTTGCGTATGGAACTAAAGAGCCGCAGCTTCACATCCAAAGAGCCGCATGTGGCTCGCGAGCCGCAGGTTGCCGACCCCTGCTCTAGCCTATTCAACTAATTTCATTATAATTTGATTTTGTCTTCCTTACGATGTCGGCCATCTTTCTTGCCTATGTCTTGTACTGTTCTTGAGCTTGATCAACTTTCTCTTTATGTGCAGTCCACAACATTTTTCTGCAGTTCCTGCTTAAATTCCACTCATCCATCTAACTTCTATCTGATTTTAGGTATTCTTTAACCCACTTGTCCCTTATGATATGTGGATTAGGAATCAAGGCAAATTAATGCAGCTGGCACGGCACTCCTCTGCTGCATCCTGTAAGTGCAAGTATTTTCTTTAGTAGATTTGTGTATTCATAAGGTCAGTTTGCCTGTTTTGAGGGATGAAAAACCCGAGTTTCTGAGGGGGGAAAAAACCCTTCCATATGATACTAGCTAACTCATTATCTAATTGAAAACACCTGATAAAGGTTCCTCATGTCATAGATGAAATTTGAACCCCAAGTCTTTCTAACCAAAGGGCTAGTCTATACTAACTTCTAATGTTTCGCTTAGTCTGAGCTCTGACCAAAGGACTGCACTTTCTATTTTGAATGGTAATATCAAGCAGCCAAAAATACTGAAATTAGAAATGAAGTCAGCAGTTAGAAATGAAGATGGACAGGAAGATAGTTGGATATAAAATGAGGTGTTTGGATGCTATCCCCCACCGTTATTTATCATCTATACTATTATTATGATAATTATACAGGTATCTCCTTGGCATGGAGTCAAAAAACTAATTGCAGGAGACACACTAACCATTATCCACAGAATAGCCATCATACCTCTCCTTAAAGTTGTTCACTATTGGGACACTCACAGCTACCTCTGGCAATCCATGCAACTCATTCACCACTCTCCAAGCAAATAATGTAGTCTGCACACACTTACACAACTTCCAGAGGTGATCCCTTGTTCTCACCCTACTATTCATGTACTGAAAATTTTCTAGTGTCAATCTTAGAGAATTTCTTTAGTAACTTATACGTTTTTGTGATGTTCTCTCTCCTCCACCTGTCAATCAAACTCTGCAAACCAAACATCCTCAAGCTATCCTCATAGGGAGCATTCCATTCACCTGCTAGCAGCTTGGTCATTCATCTCAGAGATGAATGACCAAGAAACCCAGGTGACTGAATCTGTGCACAGTAGTCAAGATGTGGCTCATAACCTTATAAAGTGGGATAATAACATCTCTATCTTGTCAATCTGTTCTTCAACATCCGTAATCCTCTGAGCTGTTTTGCCAATTAACCACTATCGTCTCTAGCATCATCAATTTCCTGTAATCCAGCACCATGGTACAATATGGTACAAAGTATGTAATCTTTTCATCCCAAAATGCATTACATTACTTTCACAACATTAAATTGACAACCGCTATCCTTTGCCCACACTGCCAATTTATTTAAATTATCCAGTAGGATATCTGTATTAGCTTTATCATTTTTTGAACCATTTTTGACTGGAAAGGATGAAATCTTACAGCATTGGCATGATTACTCAGCTAACTTTTTCTCAGAAGCCTTAATAATCAAAATCTTGAGGAAGTAATACAAATGACATTGGATGAAGCGACTTCCCTATTTTAAGAAAAGAAGTAGAAGTAGCAATTAGTTCTATGAAGATGGGAAAATCACCAGACATAGATGGAGTAATTTCAGAACTATTGAAAACAGGGGGAAAAACCTATCATAGATGCCCTATTCAAAATTTGCCAAGGAGTGAAGAGAATGTATGATAATCCTGTTCAAAGACCGATGTATCCAACTATTGACCAATCAGTATCTCAGGAGGGATAGTGAAGATTATGAAAAGTTGGTTAGGGCTCGCATTCAGAAATGGGTTGACAGAGAATCTTTATTTTGCAATGAACAGTATGGGTTTACTAAGGGAAGGAAATGTTTTAGAAACTTACAATCTACACTATCTGATCAAAAGTATCCAGACATCTACTCGAAACGGTAATCAGACTTTCCCTGTGACACGCTTTCCAGTAGTGGACATTGATAGGGGGTGGGTCCACCCTTTGCTTCTATGACAGCTCTAACTCTTCCAGGGAGACTTTCTATTAAAACGTCCGGCAGCCCATTTCTCTTGAAGAGCTGTAGCCAGAGCAGTTCGTGATGTGGGTCACTGGGGTCTGAAGCAAAGTCGGCATTCTAATTCATCCCAAAGTTTTCTATGGGATTCAGGTCAGGGCTCTGGGCTGGCCAGTCCATTTCTGGAATGTTATTGTCCACAAACCATTCCCTCACAGACCTTGCTGTATGGCAGGCAGCATTGTCATGCTGATACAGACAATAGTCATCATCTAATTGATCTTCTACCGTAGAAAGTACGTAACAGGTCAAAACGTCCTTGTACCATTCTACATTTAGATTTTCATGTAGCGTTATGAGAGGGCCAAGTCCATTCCATGAAAAACACCCCCATACTGTAACGCCACTTCCTCCAAATTTCACTGTTGGCACTACACACGCTTGCAGGAATCTTTCTCCAGGCATTCGCCACACCCAGACCCTCCCATCGGATTGTCACATGGTAAAGCATGATTCATCACTCCAAATCACACATTTCCAGTTGTCCAGTGGTGTCGCTCTTTACACCACTGCAGGTGGCACTTAGCAGTGATGTAAAGAGTCAGGTGCTTGACCATGGAACCCCATTCCTCTTAACTCTCGACACACGGTCATGATGCTGGTTGGACAGTTAGTAGCACTGCGGAACTCCCAGGTGATTGTTTCACTCGATATCTAGCTATTTCCACGAACCACCTTTTACAACGCTCAACGGTCCGTGTCTGTCATTAAACACAGCTTACTCGACCATGGTTTTTGTTGTGGTTGTGCCTTCACGTTTCAGCTTCACAATCACATCACCAACTGTTGACTTGAGTAACTTGAGGAGGGTTGAATCGTCTCTGACAGATTTCTTACTGATGTTGCAACCAATAATTAGTCCACATTTGAAGTCACTGAGCTCCCTTCACCTACCCATTCTGCTTGTACTTCTTATCAATGAAAAACACACAGCTTCGTGCTTTCTTTTATACTGGTAAGTGAAGTCATAGTGACATCTAGACATCAGTTTATGAATTACAGAAAGGTGTCTGGATACTTTTGATCAGGTAGTGTATAATAATGTTACACTGAGTTAAACAAGGGGAATAGATACACCATGATACTTTTGGATTTTACTAAGACTTCTGATAGAATATAGCATGAAAGACTGTTGCATAAATTGGAGAATATAGGATGGGATTAACCAGGGCGAACAGTGAAAAGTCAGCTACTGAAACAAATCTGAAAACAAACCCCAACTCAACATCACCAGAGTTAAAGATCAGTACTATCAGTAGTAATTACTTTGAAAAACTGCTAAATGAAACAAGCAGTGATGACAGCACAGTGGTAAAAAACACTGACCAGGCATGCAGTCAGGAATACATATCCATATTTGAAGTAGAAAAAGCCATCAAAGGCTTGAAATGTGGAAAGGCAGCTGGAGTAGATGATATTCGACCAGAAATGCTGAAGTATGGTGGTATAAAAATCTTACAGTGGCTGCACTGCATAGTTCAGAAAGCCTGGACTGAGGGACGAATTCCCGATGATTGGAGTAGAGCTCTCATAGTACCCATATATAAAAAGGGAAATAAAACTGAACGTGAGAATTACAGAGGTATTTCCCTACTGAGTGTTCCTGGCAAGATCTATGCAGGTATACTTGAGAAATGGTTGAGAAGAATTGTGGAAGAAAAGCTTGGTGAAGAACAAGCTGGATTCAGGCCAAATAGAGGCTGTCAGGATCAGATCTTCACTTTACGACAAATAGTCGAGAAAGCATGGGAATATAACAAAGATCTGTATTTAAGTTTAGTCGATTTGGAAAAGGCATATGACAAGGTGCCAAGAGAGAAGCTATTCAATACGCTGCATTTATATGGTGTCAATGGGGCATTATATCAAGCAATACTTAGTCTTTATTTGAGTTGTAAGTCAGCAGTTAGAATTGAAGGAAGTACAGGAAGATGGTTTAATGTTAAATCTGGTGTGAGACAAGGATGTACATTATCCCCTCTGTTATTCATTATCTATATGGATCACATTATGAAGGAAAGTGGTATTAAACCTGATATCAAAATTGGAGATGTTAATGTCAGCTCTTTGCTTTATGCGGATGATGTTATACTTCTAAATAAATCCGCTACAAGTCTGCAAGATTCTCTGACTAAATTGAATAGCTGTTGTAATAGATATGGTATGAAGGTCAGCAATAAAAAGACAAAGACAATGAAAATAGGCAGAATCATTGAAAATGTCAACTGTGTTGTGAATGGAGAACCTGTGGAACAAGTAAAACATTTCAGCTACTTAGGCACAATTTTTACTGAAGATGGTAAATTAAATATAGAAATAGACAACAGAATCAGCAAAGCTGGTATGGTGGGAAGTCAATTGAATAAATTCATATGGAATAAGAGAGAAATTAGTCGGAACACTAAATTAGCTGTATACAAGACAGTGTTCAAACCAGTTTTAACTTATGGATCTGAGAGCTGGGTCAGAAGTAAAACACTTGACCAAAGACTAGAGACCGCAGATATGAGAGTTCTGAGAAAGATTATAGGCGTGAACAGATGGCATCAATGGCAATATCATATTAAAAACGAGGATATTAAGAAAGAACTTGACATTGCCAGCATCCAGGAATGCGTTAGCAGAGCTAATCTCAGGTGGTATGGTCACTTAAATAGAATGGGAGAGGAAAGATTAGCAAAACAAGTGTTCTCTGCCAGGTTGGCAGCAAAACGACCCAGAGGAAGACCAAGATATAGGTGGATTGATACGGTACAAAGTGCCTTAGACGATAGAAATATAAGATCTGATAATGTTGGAGTCTTGACAAGTAACAGACTGATTTGGAGGAAAATTGTAGATAGGAAGTTAGTAATGATGTAAATTTTTCATGTAGTACTGTCATATCCTGTACACCCCTTGAGGGTACATGGCAGGAATTTGATGATAATGATGATGATGAGGATGGGATTATAAACTATTGGCATGGATAAGAGGTGGCTGACTGACAAATATCAAAATGCTGTATATGGGGAGGGGAGGGTGAATCTGCAAGATTCAAGGTAACTAGTGGTGTGTCTCAAGGATCAGTACTTGGTCCATTATTATTCAATTTATATATTAATAACATTGGGAAGGATTTGACATGCAACATACAGCTATTTGCTGATGATGCAAAGATAGGTAAGGGTAATCAGGAATGCTGCTGATATGCAGTACTTGCAGAATGATTTGAATAGGCTGGAATTGTGAGCATTTGAAAATGGCTCTCAGTTCAATGCTAATAAATGTAAGGTGTAATTAGATATCCAATGTCATATTATATTGGTGGGATATTCTAGAAGAAATTGATCAGGCTAGAGATCTTTTAGTAGACAGGAAGTTGAAGTTCAAGAGTCATATAGCAAAAATTGTAAATACAACAATTCAGAAATAATCACAATGTTGAAACGAACCTTGATATGTAAAGATAAAGGTCTTTTTGCCTCTTTACAAGGTCGTGATAAGATCTGACTTGGACTATTGCATGCATATCTGATCTCGTGATTGCCATGGTGATTCTGATGTAGTGGAGAGAAATAGAGAGTGAAAAGGAAAGTGTGTCAATAATGATATCAGGATTGTGGAATACTGATTATGAAGACAGATTGAGAATTTGTAGGCTGCCAATATTAGCAAACAGGAGAAAGAGGATGATATGTTTGAGAGTTACAAACTTCTGAAAGAGTTATACAGAATTTAAGTACATGTAATTTTTCATTTTATGGAGGGCATCCTTGGAAGTTGAAAATTAATGTTGTCAAAAAGGGGTCAGGGCTACATTTTTCTCTCACAAAGTGGTGCATGATTGGAATGAATTGCTGTTGGATGTTGTGTATGCAAGTAGCATGAATGAATTCAAGAACAGGTACGACAGCTGATGCGAATAGTATGGTTTCCCTCAATGAGTTCCTGACTCCCTGGAGGTCTCGCTTAATAATAATAATTTGTGGAATAATGAATCATGACCTAAAGATTAGTGCACCACCTCTGTTCTAATACATATTCCTAAAAAATAGAGTACAATAGTACAAAATGTAGCAATTATAGAACTATCAGTTTAATCAATAATCCAAGCAAATGTTTTCTAAAAATCTTACTCTCTAGCACTGAGAGAAAAATAGAAAGTATCTCACTGGAGAAAAATATATTGAACGTAATAAAATACTATGTCATATACAGTAGCAAACAAATTAATCTGAACAAGCCAAATTTTCGTTAAGTTTTTGATTTGTTTTTTGTTTCAGTTTACTATTTTCCATTTTAGTTCATGATTTTGGTTGAGTGCTGCATGTTTTAACTTTATTCTCTCTACGATGTTTATTCATCGTGTTGTACATTTCTAATAGTGTAAACAAGTTGACATTCGTAGTGTTTTATTCATTTTGTGTAGCTATAAAATGGACACCTTTCCAAGAAAGCATTCAAAAATATGTGCTCCTTCTTAGCACACATCCATGACTCAAAGACAAATAGCCAATGAATATGGTGTTGGTTTGGTAAAGAGGTTTATGGAGAACGGGTACCCTTTCTCCTCACAGAAAAGGAAAATGTGGATGAAAAAGGAAAACTATACTTAAGATTGTTTATGACTTAGGAAAAGCAAAATGAATCCAAGATTGTCTGCTGTAGACTTAAATAGAGACTTGACAGCTAGTGGGATTAATGTTTCTGATATGACACCCCGTCGATTGTCGGAAGCAGGGAGGACTGCCCACAAACCAAAAAAGAAACAACAGTTGAGAAGTGGAAGAAGTTCATATTCTCAGATGAGAGCCATTTCTTTGTTCAAGGAGAGTGAGTACCCTATGTTCACAAATCAGCGGCTGAGAAGACCTCTTCTGCCCACCTTCAACAAGCTCCCAAATACCCAGCCAAAAAGATGTTCTGGGATTGTTTTACACATGACATCTAGGATCAGTTGTCCCTGTTGATAGTATGATGAAAAGTGACCAATACATAAAAATATTTGAGATAAGAGGGGACCCACAGATCCAGAAAACAAAGAACTCATATTCCAACAGGATCTTGCTCCATGCCACACTTCAAAAAAGTGAAAGAGTTCTTCAAAAATCACAACATCCAATTGCTTCAGTGGCCAGGTAACTCTCTTGACATTAACCCAACAGAAAATTTGCATCATAGTGAAAAAGCGACTTGGAAAATTAAATTGTGATACAAGTGATAACTTAATACAATCCATTATAAAAGTATGGTAGTTTCGAGATGCAAAAATAAGAAAAATGTGTCCTGCGTTGGTAGAGTCCATACCTAAGCAAATTAATGAACTCATTAGGAACAGAGGAGCACATATAAATTAGTAAGTAACATTGGAGTTTAATTTTTGTATTTGTTTTTTTGCAAAATTAAAATTTTTCTTTAAAATGCGAGTGTTCAGATTAATTTGTCAGTTACTGTAATTTTACAGATATACAGAAGGCCTTTGATTCAGTATGGCATGAGGCATTGTGGAGAATACTGAACCATTATTGAATAGATAAGTTTCTTAGGCACTTAGTGATTAAATTAAAGATCAGCATTCACAAATCAAAAGCAATGTCTTCAGGCAATAACCCTATGAAAAATTAGAGTAGAAGAAAGATTTACCTACTTGGGAAGTGTACAACACAGAGATGGCTGGTCTAAACATGACATTAAAGCAAGCATTGCTAAAGCAACTGTTGCTCTTAAGAGATTACAGTCACTTTGGAAGGACAATAAAATACAGCTAACTACAAGACTCTACCTCATAGACACCTTTGTTAACTCTGTCAATAGAAAAGACAATTGGCCTTTGAGAAGATGTGCTACATAAAACTTTTGAAGATACCATATACAGCACACATAAAAAATGGCAAGGTTAGAAGGAAAACCTGCTCCATTGCTAGAACACAAGAAAATATGATCACTAAAATATATTAGAAACAGCTCTAGTGATTGGGTCACATAGCTAGATTAGATAGCTTACTTAAATTAGCACTAGAGGGCTTGACTTCTGGTAAAAAAGACATCAGGGACAACCTAGAATCACCTGGTTAGATAATATTAGAAAGTAGACTAATTCTTTTTTCGTTCTCCACTTTATTAAGGAGATCTCAAGCAGAAACATCTAGAGAGAGAGTATGTTAAGACTGTCATCTTCTTCTTAACCCATTGAGTATGGATGAAGAAGCAGCTCTAGTACAGAGCCCTGGGGCACTCCACCAGTCACGCTTACTCACCTTGATTCCACTCCACCATATACCATCCTCTGATGTCCCCCCCCATCCGTGTCACATCCATTTCCTCTAACTTATGTAACAGTTTTCCATACGGTATTCTGTTCCCTTAGATCTTCAACTATATCATTAATATACAATTAAAGAGTAGTGGCACTAGTACAGGGCACTCCACTAGTTACCATCATTCGCTCTGATTTCTCCATCATACGCCACCCTCTGATGTTTGTCATCCCCCCCCCCCCCCCCAACTACCACCACCGTCCATACCACTAGCTTTAATAAATTTGGTTTAATCCTTTATCCAAGTGTAGGCAAACAAAGTTTGTGCCCGAAAATATCCTCAGGACTGAATCAAGGTGGTACATTTGTTGGCAACTCATAGCAAAGGTGGACCAAGCTCTCATCTCTCCTTGTCTTAGTATCTCCCATAATGCAAAGCACATCTCCTTGCCGACATGTATAACATTATATATGTCCGCAAGGAGATGTGCTTTATATGTATAACATTATACATGTCCGCAAGGAGATGTGCTTCGCATTATGGGAGATACTAAGACAAGGAGAGATGACCACCTCTTATGAGTTGCCAACAAATGTACCACCTTGACTCAGTCCTGAGGATATTTTCAGGCAGAAACTTTGTTTACCTACACTTGGATAAAGGATTAAACTAAATTTATTACAGTCTAACTAAGTGCAGAATAAATAAATAAATAAATAAATAAAAATTTAAAAAAATAAACTTCCAATACCACTAGCTTCATAACCATTCTCATTTGTTCCAACTTATGTAACAGTTTTCCATGCAGTATTCTGTCAAATACATTTTCAAAGTCCAGCAGTATCATAGTGTAGCCATTTCCTTTATCCAATTCTTTTATCCTTTATCCAAAGGACTTACCTTTTACATTTTGCCTTTAACCACCACTCCAGAGAATATGAATGAAATTATGAAGAAGGTGGCATTAAAACTGATATAAAAATTGGAGACTCGGCTCCTTCTGAGTTGAAGCAATTCAACTCAGCTCTTTACTTTATGAAGATGATGTTCCACTACTAAATGACTCTGAAAGTCTGAAGCTAAACAGAATAACTGCTGTAACAAATAAGGTATGAAAATCAGCAATAAAAAAAGACAAAAACTATGAAATTTGGAGGAACATGAAAATATCAACTGCATCCCAAATGGAGAACCTACTGAACAAGTAAAATATTTCAGCTATTTAGGCACATTTTTAAGTGAAGATGAAAGAGACAACAGAATTAACAAAGCTGGTATGATAGGAAGCCAATTGAATATATGGAATGAGAGAGAAATTATGTCAAAATTAGCTGTATGCAGACAGTGTTCATTAACTTATGAATCTGAGAGCCCGGTTAAAAATAAAACGCTTAATCAAAGATTTGGGACAACAGATATGAGAGTTTTCTGAGAAAAATTAGGAGAGTGGACAGATGACATCAATGGCAGAATGACATTAAAAATGAGGATATCAAGGAAGGAATCTGATATTGCTAGCATTCAGGAATGTGTACACATAGAGTTGAGTATCATCATTATGACACTGCTATATGAATAAGATTGCACTATTACTAATCTCCTGTCAATAATTTTCCTCCAAATTAGTCCAACATGTGTCAGCACTCCAATAGTGTCATATTTTATATTTGTCTTCTAGAGCACTACTATCAGCAGCAGTACACACAGAATTTGGTCTTGCTCTGGGTTCTTTTCTTGCCATTTTGGTATCAAACACTTGTTTTGCTAACCTTTCCTTTCCTATTCTCTTTATCATTTAAACAGAAACTTTGTAGAACAAGAGATTTATAGAAGGAGAACAAAACCATTTGTCTGGCAGATGGTATGACACAAAAGCGAAAGAAGAGGGGGATGCAAGTGCTGAGAAAGAGAGTATGAATGAGCAAAAGTGTAATAAGGATCAGATTTTTCTTAGCATCGGATTGATGCTAAGATTAAGGATGTTAGTGATGCTGTAAGGATGCAGAGAGTGAAGGTGAAAGAGATGCTTATTTTGTCTGGTACAAATGATTTAGCAGGTGACAAGTGTGGTATGCAAGAAGATATGAAGGAGTAGTGCATTTGAAAAAGAAGAGTGAGAAAGTAACGATCATAATGATCTGTTGCCACAACATGAGAAGCAAACTGATTCAGATAGCTATGATTGCAAATGAGTCAGTACGCAAGCTGTGCAGGAGGAATGGTGTGGAGTAACTTTGATGAAGGAAGGATTTACATAAGGCTTATTCTTGTAGATAAACTTATATGTTGGTTACACATGACTTTAAATTCTTTAGGAAATGACAATGTATACTAAAATATTAATTAAAAAACTTTAATTAATACCTTCATATATTTCAGCAATGTTACATGGCCATCTTCTGGGAACATAAAACTATGATATGTGCATGCAGGCACTAACACAAGCAAATGAGGCTGAAGAAGGCAACTGGCATTGGTCCTAGAGTCCTAAAGGTGCCCCCTAGCAGGCTAAATTGGGTTGTCTTGGCTGTTGGGCTGATGTTCTAAGGATGCAAGCTTCCCAAATTTGGGGCAGTCTCATGCACCCAAATTTGTTGAGATTTGGGAAGTTTTTTAAAGCTGAGACTGTTTCCAAGAACAATCTTTCATATTTATATTTGCTATGGTGTAGTAAAGTGGCTTTCTTCCAGCATATTCTGTGGTGGGAATCTAGTGCATGGTCTGCAAATCCTGAGTGGCTGTATTGTGAAACTGGATGTAGTCTTTGCTCGGAAATCCTGATATTAGCTGTCCTGCCTGTTTGGGAGTATGACAATTTACTCCTTAGTATGACAATTAACTGCATAATTGTTAATTATGTAACATAATTGTTAATTATGTAACATAATTAACAATTATGTAACATAATTAACAATTATGTAACATAATTAACAATTATGTAACATAATTAACAATTATGTAACATAATTAACAATTATGTTAACAATTATACATAATTGTTAACATAATTGTTAACAATTATGTATTGAATTGTTAATATTTATGACAGTTTACAGCTACAAGGGACCTGGTATACACCAGGTAGGCCTAGGGGAAGTGGCTGGTCTTTGGTGGAGCAGATAAGGGATGCCAATTTCTTATGTGGTGTTGTGTCCCATTTTACGATTTTTATTCTATCTAATAATTTCCGCTTATCTATGTTTTACTATTATCCATATGACCAAAATTTTTACTAACACTTAAGTTATTTCTCCCCTTAGTACCCCTAATATTTGTATTTATACTGTGCCTTTTGGGATATTTAGTTTAAGATATTATATACAAAAACAAGGAGAGAGAACTCAAATATGTCTGAAAGTGAAACAATGTTGCAATCGTGACACTTTATCTCATTTCTTAACATTAATTTCCTGCGTGATTAGGTTCGTAATTTTTCAAGTGGTGCATTGGACAGCAATTTCAGACAACTGTTTTATCATTGGACAAAAATCCAATGATAAAATTAAATTCCTTAACATGGTACAATTCAATTTTTGTGATTACTCAATTTAATGCTAAACTAAATACTTACAAACTAACATTAGCTTATTACAAGTAATTAGGTTATGATCCTATAATGGATATTACGATCATGCCGCCATAACAATTCAACACATAAATTCATTTGACATGGACAAATAAGATTAATTCACACTATTTAACTATTCAAACTTAAGTAGATTAACTAAACCATTTACTGCACTAACACGTAACTAGTATTATGATCATGCCGCCATACACATTCAACACGTAAATTCATTTGACATGGACAAATAAGATTAATTCACACTATTTAACTATTCAA